>NW_010186249.1:597-8842 GCF_000695765.1 Mesitornis unicolor | reverse complement strand
CTGCTGTCAACGCTTCCCAGCCCGGCTGCGTTCTTCCCCCAACAAACTCCAAGACAGACCTGCGTTGCCAATGGAGAGACAACTCTTGGGTTCTCTCCTGCTCCCTCGTTTCATTGCTGTGCTCCAGCTGCTTTCTACGCGCCCTTCACAGGTTGATTAATACTCATCTCGCATGATCAGATGTCCAGTAATTCAGGCTCTCCGCACCGTAATTCTCATTAAGGCACACACATTTTACTAGAAAGCTTTCTGCTGACTGCTCCCGCTCCTGACATCCAGGCCGTTCAATAAGACATTCTGGACAGAGGTCCCAGCTATAAAATTCACATGTTCTTTAGCTGCCAGAATGGGAATTTGGTGACAGTACAATTCATTCATTCATTTAATGATCTTAATGTCAGCCTGAGTGGATAAAGTGTGCTTTGGCTTCAGCAAGCGGCGATGGGGATCGTGCCAAGTGCCGGCAACAATTGTTTCGGTGAATTCCTGCAATACCAGGTACTGCAGCCACAGACAGCACAACAAAACAGGACCTTTCCTGGGGGGGGTAAATGGGAATAATTTCAAGTCAAACTTGGTGCACAACCCCAGAACGAAATACTTCAAGCAGTTTATTTGTGCAGATGAACTTTTCCTTAATTAAAAAAGTGTTTTGGAAATGTAATCAATACAATTAAGCTGAACAGCTTAAGCTCGTTGAAAACTACACTTTGTGATATTTGTGTATCAACAAAAATTAGATCTTTTTTTCTTCTGGAGAGGCAGACATAGAAGCAACTGGAAATCTAAACACTAAGCCGAAGGAAAACATAAAGCCCAAGTGGCACGGACAGGCTGAGAGCTGAATTACCTGCATTTCACAAATCTAGAATACAAAACATGGAGCCCAGGTGAGTGAAGTATTTGAAGAGAGACCATCCAGTAACCAGTATTTATATCTGTGTAAGCACTGGTGAGAAAGGGTGATGCAAACCACAGCTAACTTTGTATTCTACAGCAAGTTGAACTCAGATGTCTCATCAGCTCAAGAAACCATCCCAAAGATCCTTGCCAAAACCGGGCATCAATCACCAGCTACTGAAATCCCTTCCCAGGTTACTACAGAGTTTGAGACGCACCATGAATTTCACATTAAAAAATCATAACAAACACGCTTTAAATGTTTCCTGATTTCAGTTCTTGACTTCATCCCCCAAATAAGTGGTATAGGCTATCTACCCTCAGCTGCAGCACCCTGCTGACTTCCCTTTCACATATAATTCCCTTCCAAATATAATATATAACACAACTGAGTCTGTCCAACTCATCAGCTGCACACTGCAAAACAAAGCAGCTGATGCCAAGCCTAAAGCACTCTGTACATCACCACAAACAAGACTTCAAGACTTCAGAAGGAAATCTGGTCTGAAAACTTTCTGGAATTTCACATCAGACTCGACAGTCCCATCAAGATCTCATGGCAGCCCAAGGACAGAAGGGCCAGGTCTCGCCGCTTACTGGAAATGCACACTTTTTTTAACAGAAGTGTCCTTTTTTCGGGATTTTGAGAGCTTTTCAAAGACAGTGGCTGAGTAATAAACAAAGCTGCAAGTAGTGTCACTAAAAAAAAAAAAATAATAGTTTTTCCCTTTTATGCTTATAGGAAGGGCCTCTTGCTTAGTTTGAAAAGACTGAAGACTTCTGTCGTTTTTGCTTTTTGGTAACAGAACAAAATAAACCCAGAAAAACACTGGTTTCAAGGCACAGTAACTTCTATGACTTCCTAATAACAGATAAAAGAGGGAAATCGCTTTTTCTGACCATTAGTGCAGCCATAGCTTTAATTCAAATGGATTTTCAAATGCCACCAGCAATACAGACATTTAAATGGGACTACTCTTAGTAATTCAGTAACTCGCACACACTCACTCTCACATGTAAATCAAACCAAAACACAAACAAATACACAGTCATCGTCTGGAAACCCGAAAGAGAGAATCAGTGCGAAGTTTATTAGCTTCAACCTCCCAAAAGCTTTCCAAATGCAGGAAAATCTGTGTTATTTAAGATCTTTAACTGCATTAACTCGGTGTTTTCACAGCATCAAGAGCAAACTCAAAGATTTCTCTTCCTACCACCCCAAGGAGGTACCACGCGAAGTCCGCTCCCTTGGTAAGAGGGGCATGGTCTTCATGTTTGTGGCTTTTCTAGAGCTATTCCTGTGCAGATACTCTTACTCTGGAGCGTGAGAGTCTCGATGTGGCCGAGCTCAACCGCTTGGAAAGGAGCAGCTGCTCCGTGCACCTCGACAAGCCCTGACCCATTTCAACACAAACCAACCGTTTCAGAGAACATCACTGGTATCAGTCGAGCACTGGGTAGGTTTTTCTTTCAAGATCCACATTTTAGAAGCCACTTTGGGTTTTTTTGAGGTATATTTAAAGCTCTAGAAATATTTCCACTCTCATCCAGATAAAGGATACACAAAGGTGTTACAACCAACAGCAGAAACTTATTATTTCTGGTAGCAGAACTGACTTACATCCAATACAATCTCAGCGAGGGGAACCTTGTCCTTTTCTCTCCACCGCAAATGACTACACAACAAACAAAGACAAAAACAATTCTTAAGGTACAACCAGAATAGGGAACGCGTAATTTTCCTTTCAGGAAAGCAAAAAAATGCTGTCCCATTAACCTAGTTACATGCCCAGCAGCGATTTGACTCAAGTCCCATCAGCAACAGCGTGCCATCACCCACTACGAAGAGAGCGCACGTTCTGGGACATCTTCCAAAGGTATATAACAAAACATAAGAATAACATGGACGAGAAAAATTCACTAGCCTGAAAGCTTATTTTGCTCTCCTCCCTTTGATCCGTTTCTTTTTTAAGAGCCCATTCTATTTTCTTCTTCCAGCTGCTCCCCATCATCAGTTCCTATTTGGGAGGCAAAAGGAAGTCCACGGTTTGGAAAGGGCAGCTGTACATAGAAGTTCTTGGGATTACCACTGAGTGTAAAACACAGCACGGTGAGAACTCACATCAACCATACTCCCTTAAAAAAAAAAAAGGAAAAATTAGTTCCTGTGGTTCCTCCGGATCATGGGGCAACACAACTCCTCCACCCACATCTTCATGCCCGCCAGCAAACACCAGCTTTCTCTTCCCCATTCACTCCCGAAAAGCCCTTGCAACTGCTAGCAGAAATATTCAACTCACAAAGTTTCCTACCGAAGCAATGCCTGTGAAAGCATTGTGATACTTCCCATCTGTAATTCCCCAGAGTAAAAATTCCAGCAACTCTAATCATATTAGCGGATTTACACACAACTGAACTTGACAGTTGACTAGCCCTGAAATTGCTGGATTAAGGAGAAAAAACGAAAATATAGGTTACCTACAACTCCTAAAGAGAGATCTTCACCGCTCACTCTTACTGCAAAACAAAAATGGAGCAAAGGCACCATTCAAGACATCCCATTTGCTAATGACAGGAACGAGCCCTTCAGCCCCAAAATGATGGGCAAAACCCATATACACAGACAAAAATCTTCCTGCATTCCAACACCTGAAAGAGAAGTTATTCCTCCTAAGTCTCCCGGTACTCTCTCACCGACTTCTTACCATAGATAAAAACACAAACTGTGTTCCAAAATCAGTGCTGCACATTAAATTCATATACATTTAAATGACTAAAGTAACCTTCTCCCAGACTTCTGCCAGAGAACACATACAATCGTGTCCCCAGATACGAGAGGAAAATAAGCTATCTGCAGTCACATTTTTGGAAGAACGGTTTTCTCCAAGACCTTTCACCACAAAAATCTTACAAAGCTGGTAAAGTGACATATCTGAGCTATAACATGATTAACTTTTGTCATTAAATAAATAAAAGCTATTTCTGCTTGAAAGGACGCTGAGTTGTGCCAAGGCTGGAGAACATCAACAGGGGAGATGGCAGAGAGGTCTAAAAGCACTTAATTTTTTGGCAACACGCTCACAATCCCATGTCCGTTCCTCCCCTGCAGAAAAGCCACTACCATGGAGCTGCGGGAAAGCCTCCGTGTTTTCAGAAGCTCCTCTCCTGCTGCATACCCTCATAAAATGTGCAATCTCCACGGCTTCAGACATGGAAGCGCTTTTCAGGCAACATCGTTGCCCCGTCTTTCCCTTCATCCAGCCACAATTTCAGAAAATTCACTCCTGAACTCAAAAAACCAGAGAGCAAGGAGCAGCTCTGATCTCAGCTCCATCCTTCCCCTCCTTCCCACCTCTCACCACTCCTTCCCTTTCATGTCCGCTCCAAATGCCCTCCTTCCTCGCACACGGCTGGATTCTGGAAGAGGACTTCTGACCGTGCTCCCGTTTTAGCTCCGGTTCAATGTCAAAGTCACGCAGAAGCCAGGGCTGACCCACCCCAGCCGCAGGGAGGCACAGCGCTTTGCAGAAAAGCCATGATCGCACTCTTCAAGCTGACTTCTATGCCGAAGTGGCTTCCTAATCCTTGGGTCCTCATCTTCAAAGTCATCAACAGATAAACCCCAGCGAGACGCTGTATCACATACTGCAAAAAAGCTGCTTATCATGGAGGTAAGCAAGGAGGGAAGACGGCGTTGGCTCCAAACTCCCACAACACAGAGACCCTGATCCTTCAGCACACGCTAAAGATGCTCACCTTGGAGAAGTTCTTGGGCACTTCCCCCTCCTGATTGTAGCTTAGCTCAACTCTTTGCTAAGCTACAGTCAGAAAACTCCACGTACCCAAATCCTCCTCAATAGTCTTCATTTAACTTGAAGATTACCAGCGCAGGTCTACTCCAACGGCACAACCAGGCCCGCATCCGAACACCGGGTACACACTGCCAGAACCTCACCCCGACCTCACATGCAGCCTCTCACTCCTGACAGCGATCCTGTACTTCTCACTGTTGTCCTGGGCTTCTGGGAAGCTGCTCTCATCAAGAAGATGCCTCCCAACAGAGCAGGAACCAGCACATTGCTTTCTGAAAGGGACTACTACTCAGCCAAAACTAAAGCAGACGCTCAGTTACTGAGGCAACGGCAGCAAAACCCCAAATTTCCATGCACAGCAATGATATACTTCACACAAAAATCCCCCCAAACGCTGATCCTTCCTCTCCGCTTCTCAGAAACGGAATAAAAGTGGGGGAAGAAAAGAAATATTTTAAATGACCATCTGTTAAAACCCATCCTGAACCTGCCACAATTGTCCCATTGCAAAAACCTAAGAAATACCCGTGTCCAGAGATACCCAGTCCCACGGTGAAGCCACTACAGTGATATATTAAGGTCAAGTCTACTGGTGCCTGCACAGAGACCGTCAACAAGCAGGAAGCTGAACTCCCTCCAAATGCAAGGAAGTTTGAAAAAGAAAACAAAAACCTACTGACACCAGCCCAGAGCCCAAGATGGCTCTAATTTGGCTTCAAGGTACAGAATTAATTTAACCCTGAAGAGCCAGCAGACAAGCAGCGTCACCCGAGTTCAAGAGAAATCAATGTGTTTGTCCTTTATAGCACGATGTTTGCCCACGTCCAAGCTGGGGCTGTGAAGAAACTGGTGACCTAATTATACTGATACCAAAATTTATTCACAGCATGGGGACTTTTTAAAGAGCAGCTGAATAGAACACACACAAAAAATACACTTAAATGGGAACGCAAAGGAGAGTAAAGAAACACGGTGTAGTTTAATACGTGTCAGAAACGTCATCAAGTTAAAAACACAAAGGTCTATGGTCACTTGCAGCCTGGAGCATACCTTCATTATTTGACTTTTTTTTAATAGAAAAAGTCTCACCACAGAGCAATCGACTTCATCCGGAGCTTCTACCTCAGAGGCAGTCTGAAAGCCAAAGCAAAGGTGGGCAGATGGGGATTTATTTTTGATAAAACCCCTCTTCGTGTCACTTCCCAGTGACACAGCTACACCCTTCCTGCTCTGCCACCCCAAATAAGGGACACAATCAAATTGGAGGATGTGTCCAAACTGGCAACTTTGGAGCACATTCTGCCTGAAATCAGGTTTGACCAATTACTCACCACTACCAGAGCCACAAGATTATCCCAACTTACTTTTACACAGAAAATTTAACTTCATGAAGGTACCGCGTTAAAGAAATTTCTCAAAGCTCTGCCTCGTCTTACAGCAGCTCCCATAACTTTCCACGCAGCATGAAACAGAATGAAACTCCCATCAAGACATTTCTGTCCTGCATGTCCATCACTCTTCAGCTTTGCTTTCCTTCAAGAAATATTTGGGTTTTTACAAATCCCTTCTTTTCTCTTGCTAATGCCTTTCTACAAACACACACGAAGCAAGCAGCTCTTTTTCCTGTACAGTTCTCCCTTGCCCAATTCTTTTTTCACTTCTACAGACAGCCATTTAATTTCACAGAATCACAGAACGTTAGGGATTGGAAGGGACCTCAAAAGATCATCCAGTCCAATCCCCCAGTCTCCCCTCAATTTTATGATGTATTAAGCACTAAAACCACAGGTGTTGCCAAAGACACAAAGTTCACCACACGGAAGCTGCTCTAGTTTAAAAAGCCCAAGGAAGTGCCTCAATTTACCTACTAACATACAATAATCCTTCACAGCAACAAATAAATCTTTGCAGGAGACTCTACAGCACTCAGCTTACTCCGAGCTGCCAGAAGAAACCTGCAACTGCACTTTATCTGCTGGAGGGTAACGCTGTCTCAATAGTCCTACCAAAACAGAGAGAAAAAAAAAAAGAAACCAAACAGAGCTAAAAATAAGGCTGAACTCAGATGACCCTGGGCACTCCAGTAAATCACAGCTGAACTCTGCTCCCCAAGTCTCACTTTTGCAGCAGCGCTTTGACCAGGTAACGAACGGCTTTTGTTTATAGCTGGTTTTGGTGGAGTTAAAAAACAGCTAGGACACCTGTATACATATCACAACAACAGGTTATTAGTATGAAAGTTAAGGAGTAGTATCGGTCTAACACAACATGTTTTCAGAACAGGCATGGTTACATAGAAAAAGAAAAAAAAAATCGGATTATATAATTTTAACCTCCCTATCTTTATAAAGTCAACTTGTCACGTCAACCTAACACTTCGCAGTTCCTCCGTAACCCATGCTCAGGGCACCCAGTTGGGTCCCCGCACTGGGACACCCTGCCACCCCATCTCCAGCTCCTTAGGGTCTTGCCCATTCCTTCCAAGGCTTTTTAATTTTAGGTTGCACTCAGAAGCAAGCCCAAGCTTCATCCCTCACCCATGCAAGGCGTTTTGTGACAACGTTCGCCAAAAGCAACAGCGTCCTCCTGTCCTCACATAGCCACAGTCGCAAAGCACCACCAAGTTCAACCTCAACAATGCCGGAGAAGTCAATCCAGTCCCGTCACGGTGCTTTTAATGATTACTTGAAAATAAAGTGCTTTGGAAAGCCCAGCACACTCCTGATCCCAGAACCCAGGCAAACTTCAGCCCTTCAACTGTCAAGCATCATGTTTTCCATTAAAAATTACTTTATTCCAGTCAAACCAGCACCTTGCTGGAGAGACCAGCTGAGCACAGACTCTGTATGTGCACGCTGGTCAGCGTTCCCACTGTAACACTTGGCACATCACTCAAAACTGAGCAAAATTTCCCCTGAGCAACAGTTTTACTTACCACCACCCTGCTGACTTGGTCATGACAGCACCTTGGCACTTTTTTTCCTAAATAAAGCACACGCTGGAATTACAGAACAGCACAAGCCGGCCAAAAAAACACCCAGTGGAGGGCACATCCCTCCACAATACTCTCCCAAATCTTCTGAGGTTTTTTTTTTTCACTTGACCCAAACAAATCTGTAACGTCAACAGTCTCATGATTTAATCAACGTATTTGTGGTCATGGCAGGAATGATTCTTGCCAGAAGCTCAAGAAAACAATGGCCCTCAACTCATTATAAAAGGGCTCGGTTTTCCCACCTCAAAAATGAGAGTGAGAGCAATAAAATGCTTATACACAGGGAACACAGTTCTTGAAGTGCACGGGCAGCATCACACCACTAAAACAGCCCTCAGCACAAAAAAACCCACCCTGCACTTCCACCTTAAAACCTAAGCCACTGCCGCCAATAAATAACAAAACACACACCCGACTGTCCCCGGCACAGCACGCCGCACCGCTCCCGGGTAACACAGCAACGATATTCTCCTAAGTACGCTTTTTCACTTCACAAACCCTCCCAAAACTTCACTGGGGGAGACACAGAAAAGCCAGT
>NW_010186249.1:0-562 GCF_000695765.1 Mesitornis unicolor | reverse complement strand
CCACCCCACTTGCCTGCTGATCCCTGCAGTATTTCCCTCCTGACTTGGGGCCTAGTCGCAGCGGAGAACCGAAGACCTTTAAAAAACATTCGCAGCCACCGCCGGCCTCTCTTTGTAGCAGCGGCCGTTTCAGCGGTGGGGGATTTTTAATTTTTGGGGGGAGTGGGAACCTTGTCCTCCCCATCACGCGTGGCCTCCCAGAGAAAGCTGCTCGGCACAACATTCCACCTGAGATTTATTTCCACCAACCAAGTCAGGAAAAAATAAATAAATAGAATAAATAAATCACATGAAAATCGGCCCCCAGTTGGAAAAAAATGGGTTTAAATTCCCCTGGAAAAAATAAAAAACCAACAAAACCAAAGCACTTACCTGGGCAGAACCAGAGGCGAAACTGAGGAGAGGTTTATAATTAAAAGTTTACCCTTGGGGGTCACCGCTGCTCTAGGGGGAGAGGGAGGAGGGAAATGGGGCTGGGAGATCCTCTGCCTTCTGGGGGAAGGGGGTGAACCCCCAAACCAACCCCCTGGGGGGGTAAGGCACCCCTTTTCCCCACACCCCA
>NW_010186248.1:326-55870 GCF_000695765.1 Mesitornis unicolor | reverse complement strand
CCCGGTGGCCGCTCGGCGCTCCTTGGGAAGGTGTGGTGTAAAGCTCTGTAAAGAGGAATTGATGTTGAAATGGAGCCTGGGTGGGTTTTTTTTTTTCACCTTCCTTTCTAGACAACAGAAGTTTGTTCCTGTTTTGTGTGCTTGTCCTGGCAGATTAGCGCACGGTTCCAGGTTTGTTTTGTGAAAGCAGAGATTCCAGGAAACTAAATAACCTTGTGGTTTTCCCTGGCCTTAAAAATATTCTGACTGCAAAAAATGAGGAATTTTAAAATAGCTGTTTAAAGGAATGTTAGGAATATGTTCTGTAGTGACAGCCAAAATGGAGCTCTGTTAGGGGTTAAAGTGAACACCGACTTCCCTCAGAGCTTCACTTATGTGTTATACCAAAACGTGATTTTATTCTCTGTAGATTGGGAGGATTTTGTTAGGCTGTAGCCTGCTGGTTTCCAGAAGTGAATTTCAGTGTTGACAGTTCATTCAGCATTAGCTTTGGCACGGTTGTTTCAGACTCAACAGGTTTAGAAAAGCAGCTGTCTGGTGTCTCACCCATTTAAAGAATAATTGTGATGAGGCAGAGATTTTTAAAGTAAGGAATTCTTCATGATAAAACAAACATGGAAGAACGTAGAGCTGTACTGATCTGCTTGCTATGTATTTAACTAGATTCTAGCTCATTAGTTCTTAATTTTCCCTTATGGGGTTATGTTATTGCATTAGACTGCTCACCTGTATGAAGTCCTGAGCCATACTTATAATTCTGTTGAGGAACAACTTGGGACTTGACTATTTAAGCTGGGTCAAAGTGTAGTTATGACAATTTTCCCTTTAAATTTTGGAGGTATGGATTTTGCACTTGTTTCCCAAAGAACCGAACTGTTGGTTTTCTAATTTTACAAGTAGATTTATCTTCACCTAGGAGATTTCGTACTCTAAAATGCGTACGTGTTGAAGTCAGAAGTGCGACCTTGTAATGCTTTTCATGGACACAACTCAAAATCAATAAGTGAGTGACCTGCAGCGGTGTTGCAGTCGGTGAGACGCTCAAATGTGTTGAGGAACGAAAGGGTGAAGCTGAGCTGCTTGAACCACGCAGTGCACTTATCAAAGTTTGCAGTTAGAGGTCAGTGGAACTTGTGTTTTGTCGTTGTTCGGAGGTGTCTGACTAAGGTGGCTTTAGCACTAAGGTGTCTGGCATTTCAAAAACGTGAGTACTTCTGGGTATCAGTGTCTGAATACTTCTTTGGGTTTGAGAAGATTAAAATGCTCACAAAACCTTTGATCTGATGCTGGAATACTAAGGAGTGTTTAATATTAAAGCTGTGCTGCACGTACTGCTGTGTAGATATTTGTTTTCACGATCAACTCCTTTGAGTAAGTGCTGTATGCTTTGTTAATATCAGCTCTATTGGTTTTAAATACGATCTTTTGACAGTATTGGTGTTTGGGGAAAAATATTCCATTCCTTAGATATTAGATATTGTAATTGGAATCTGTAGTAGACCATGATTTTCAAGTCTTAGTTAAAAAAATGTAACCCCCCCCATGGATTTTAATCCACAATGAGATAACTGCTCCCTGCTCAGGTGGTTCCTGGAGAGCAATTTAAGATTGAATTTGTCCGAGGGAAATAGTGACAGTCCAAGTTGCTCTCACAGGCTTTTCTCCCAACAGCCGGGGTGTATTTCTAGCAGTTACACTTTCATTCATACCATTTATGATCTTGCCCTCTCTGCAGAGTTCTTTGCTTTTATTTAAGATGCAATTCTTGAACAAAGTGAGCACAGTAGGAATTGCTTTGGTTCTTGTATTTAGAAAGTCATTCGCCTGCCATAATATTCCATCCATATGTATTTTACTGCTGGCGTGCATTAATATAAGAACTTTGGAATTGGATGGTTTGGAGGTAAGTTTTGTTGTTGTCGCTGCTCTTTGCGGTGGCATCTAGAACAGTCAAATTTATTCGAATAGGTTGGGAGGAATGAGCTTTGGAATAGATGAGATGCCTTGGAGAGACATCTACTGTCATTGCTGTGTATCTATAGAAAGGGTGACGTTTCCATGTTTTAACTTTATTTCAGGAGAACAGTTGTGTGTCAGCACCGCTTAGTTAGACCCACAATGTGCTTTAAGTGAGGTAATGCTCCAGATTTGAGGGACACCTGGGATTTTTCCATTTTCACCTGGTTTTGGCATGGGAGTGGATGTCCCAGAGGGCAATGCAAGCAGTTTCTGTGCTCTTCCTGCCTGGAACTTTGTGGACCTGTTGCAGGCATTGCTGGACCTGTCGTATTTTCTCACCGGAATAGTGAAGGGTTATTAGGGGATCACAAGGTCACAAGGTGCTCTTTTCTGTATCCCATGGATACAGAATGAAAGTGGAGATGTTTGAAATGGTTGAATGCAGATACCGTTACAGCACTTGCATTCTGAGGCTCAGAGCAGGTTTGTCTGAACGTTTATCTGTGATGTTTAAAAGCTCAGAAGTGCTGCTGGCAAGTGTTGTTCAGTTAATGAAGAAGAGAATGGAGCTTTATGTGCTTGCAGTAGTTTTCCTTTTCAAAGGTGTTTTGGTGTGTGTATGTGTACTATCTCATTACATTTTCATGCCTGCATTTAAATCGTGCTTTTTCCTAAGCAGTTTATGCATTTGCATCACATTTCCCTGTCTAGTTCTGTGATGAATGAATAATGAATGCTCAAGATAAAATCATAATTACTTGTCATTTAGAAAACACCATACTTCTTTATGCTTAGGTCGTTTTTTTTGTTAGCATATGCTCATTTCATATAGTACTTATCAAAAGGGTGTTCTTCAGACTGGCTGTCTTGTAGTTGCAGGTTTATTTTTCTATAGTCTTTGGGTGATGTTGTGCAGTTTCTGGCAGTTTCATCTTCACTGGGTGATTTTCACTTCTTGTCTCCCATTTAACTAACCAGTCCCAGCACATTAAATTCAGAAGCACCTGTGAGGCAGAAGGCAGAGCTGTAGGGTTGCTCATCCATTCATTGAATGAGAAAAGGTTTTAAGCAAATTGGAGGTATCCAGCACTCCGTTAAATGTGGCAGTGTTTTCAGAATGAACTTGAGCTATGAATCCATCTATGTGCACCTATGGTTCCCCTTATAGTCTGTCATTTGGTTCCTGAATGAGCACTCCGTTAAATGTGGCAGTGTTTTCAGAGTGAACTTGGGCTATGAATGCATCCATGTGGACTTATGGTTCCCTTTATAGTCTGTCATTTGGTTCCTGAATATGGATTTCAGGAGTTGGTGTGTATGTCACTGGCTTTAATGTATCTGTGTTTAATGTTGTTTTGGAAACTTCTTTCTCTGGGTCGATTATGACGAATAGAGACTTAATCTCATGGCAGATGGATATTGGCCATGTTGTGGCTGTCGAAATGCTGGAAATGTTTGGACATGAAGGAATTTGTTTTGCTTTGATCTCTCCCCCATTATCTGCACCACGAAGTCAATTCATAAATTAGGATTGGGTGTTCCTTCCTCAAGAAGTCACAACTCTTCACAGCAGTCACAGTCAGATTGGAAACTTAAGAGCATGGCAGTGTTTTGAGACAGACTGTTTTCTAGTTTGGTCTGTTGATATTTCTAGTAGATTGTTATCAGACTGACAAAAATTGACGTGTGGAAGTTTAAAGGCCTAAACAGAATCTAGCGTGATAGCTCCCTTCATTAAATGGTCCCTTAACAAGTCACTCAGTACTGTAGGGAGATCTCACTTTTGAGGATGGAAAGAGAAATCTTCTCTTAGCTGCTGTCTTGCAAGTAAAGGCTAATAGACCTAAACTAATTACTCCAGTGCTCCCTCCCGTCATCATTCTTCCTTCTTCTTAGAGCTGCTGGCTGTTCATGGGAGCCTTCAACAGGTAGCGATGCGGTGACCTGCTGCACTGCTGCTCTCTTGGTGCTCCTTCCCCTGTCTGCAGCTGCTTGGTGCTGCTGCCTTCTGCTGCTGGCAGTGTGAAGCTGACACGGTTCTTGGCACTTTCTCTGCTGTCTGGAGAGTGTTAAACTGCAATAATGGCACTGATCATGATCTTGCTGCCCTCGCTTTGTTGTTTCTTGAGGAAATTGCTGAGCAACAGCAAAAGACTAACTCAGGTCTGGTCACGGAGTTGAGGTAGAGTTTTCAAAAGGTTCAGTACTGAACGCACTCGTGGTTAGGTGTGCATACTTCCCATTGTGGTCAGGGCTGTCATACACCAGTTAAGACTTGTGTTGAAAGTGTGGGCATGTTCTTTATTCTTCAGGCAAAGGATCGAAAAGAAACTTCCAACTTTGAAAGTGAAGTTCAGCAGTGTTCTGTCACTTATTCTTTCTCTCTCCTTTTTGCTGAGCATTTACTCGTTTCTTCCAAATCAGTTGTAATCTTTGATTTAGATTATTTCGATGAATGCGGCAAAACTCTGTGGCATTTCTTTATCATTTTTTGCTTGTTACCTCTGTCTTAGGCTAAGCCATGACTTCAGGATCTGGGCATGTGGACTCCAAGGCTGAGCTCACTGCTTTGCTTGAGCAATGGGAGAAAGAGCATGGCAGCGGGCAAGACATGGTCCCTATTCTCACCAGGTAAGATCTATTAAATAAATTCCTAAATATGAATATCTGAAGTTATTTAACAGCAGCTATTACCATGTTTTTCCTTGAGATTTTTACATACCAAATTACCTGTCAGTAATTCCTTTTCTTTGGTCTGGAAATTGAACTATGAGTGTGGTATTGAAATAAACACCATTTTTTAATAAGAAAATAATATTGCAAAGGTCTCACAGCTGCTAAAACATTAATTTAAGGGAATCGTTACATCATCATAGAATCACAGGATGATTTAGGTTGGAAGGGACTTAAAGCTCCCCCAGTCCAACCCCCATGGGCAGGGACACCTCCCCCAGCCCAGGCTGCTCAAACCCCGTCCAACCTGGCCTTGGGCACTGCCAGGGAGGGGGCACCCACAGCTTCTCTGGGCAACCTGGACCAGTGCTCACCACCCTCATAGTGATGAATTTCTTCCTAATGTCTAATCTGAATCTACCCTCTTCCAGTTTAAAGCCATTGCCCCTTGTCCTCTCTCCACATGCCCTTGTAAAAAGTCTCCAGCTTTCTTATAGGCCTCCTTCAGGTACTGGAAGGTCACTATAAAGTCTCCCCAGACAGAGCCTTCTCTGCTCCAGGCTGAACAGCCCCAACTCTGTCTGTCTTCACCTGGAGCTTGTAAAGCAGTGATCACAAGCAAAGCTATGAGAATGTTCCATCAGAATGGTGGTGTGGGTTTGTGGTTGTAGTAACAATGGTCAGATTAAATGAAGGGATGAGAGTGACTCTGTGAGTGAATCAAGGGGTTTATATTGAGAAGGTTTGTACTGAAGCTCATGGGGTATGTTTAAAGCAAAATTTTAAAGCTTGATAAAGTTTTTTCAACTGAATGTTGAGTGGCTGGCATTGTATTGTTTGTGTGAGGACAATATTCCCTGGACCTATAAATTATTTTTAGGAGAGGTGTAGGTACTAGTAACACCAGTAATTATAAGACATCTTCTATTACAGGAGAAACATTTGAGTTGTCAATTGCATTTGTGGTTTCCCAAGCCAGGCCTCTCTTGGGTAAACTGATAATGCTCTTGCTATAACAGGAGCTTCACAGAAATTCCACCCAATTCCTCCTTGCACCTCTGCTGGCCTGCCTGGTATACGCAGAAGGACTTAGTGCACTTGTACATAAAGAGCAATCAGGTTTCTGTTTCTGCTGTGTGCTGTTGGGTCAGAGAAGTCAGTGCACAGATTTTGAGCTGGCCCTGGATGCAAATAACAAGCATCTGGTGGAGCTTCTTTTTGCAGATCTGTGCCGTCCCTTACCTGCTGGGCACAACTTCTTTGCTGTTCTCGCTATGTTTTAGAAATAGCAGCATGGAAGAGGGAGATGAACAGCAAAAAGGCAGTCCTAAACACTTGAAAATGGGTAGGTCTGTTGAGAGTCGTAAGACATGTTTTGGTGTATCTTTGTGTATTGTCTGATTTGCGTCTTGAGGGAAACATGTGCTATATCCAGGCTTTTTCTTGCAGGCATAGACAGCAGAAATTGACTATATTCCAAGAAATTTGGATTAAATATGTCTTTTCTTGTGTTTATAGCGGTCTGGCACTTCTTGCCCTCCCTCAGCTGCTTGAGTTCCCTGCATTATTTATGCCCATACAAATCTGATAACTCTCATTTGATTCTGCACAGCAGGCAGAGCGATTATGGATGGTGAAAGCTTGGATGTTTTGGCTTTAGTGGAGATAATACGGATTTATTTAAGGTGTATAGCAAGGGGATCTACTGGCTCTGACAGAAGTTGAATTTATGGTGCTTCAGGTATCACTGGAAACCTCATGGCTGACTGGAGTAGAGGGTTTTAGATACAGCCTGGGTTTAAAAGAATTTGCTGGAAGAGATGCTAGGAATCCTCAGCAGCTGGAGCATCAGTTGGCTCATGTCCTGAGGCAGAGTAGTGCCCGTGCACATTGTTACAGACTTAAGGCTGAGGAAGCTGTGGTCACGCTTGTTGGTGAGTGACGTTCTTCTACTTCCTTCCGCCCCCTGAGCTAAAGGGAAGAAAACTTCCCTGTGTGGATGGGGACCCGTTAAATGCAGTGTGGAGGCAGCATACGTGAGAGTGCAGTAGTGAGTGTTTCGGCAGTAACGGGACAGGAACAGCAGCAGCTGAATCGTCATGTCCAAATATAGCTGGTCTTGTGGATTTACAAACTCTGGAGTCTCAGAAGGTGTGAATTGAAGAAATCGCTTGCAAAGTGTGTCAGCAAACAACAGGTATCAAATATGTATGGTTCTCAAAAATACTGTGAATTGAAATGATCCTGTAAGAGCATTAGTTCTTAGTCTGGGTGCAAGTCGTGTTATTCTGGCAAATCCTGGGTGTCAGATCCTTCAGTGCATCCCAAGAGTCTCGTTCACAGAAGGAATAAATCAGCAGCTCAACGTTTTACTTCATCTCCACAAACCAAGTGTGTCGTGGTATGGGATCCTAGAGCATCTTATGCTACTGCAATCCGTTTTAAAGGCTCAGGTTGGTCATTAATACCAAATGCTGGCACAGAGCAGTATTAGGACGGCTTTGTATTATGCCATCTGGATCACTGGGAGTCTTACAAAGTTAACGCAGTCTTTTATGCCACTGCCCCTTTCTTCTCCACCCCAAGGTCAGCTGTTTGTGGCAAGTGAAAAGCAGGATCTAACTTTCCAAAGATGATCACAAAGACAGTTGTAAAGAGGAAAAAACTTAGTTGGGAGTGGGGGGCAGAGCAGGGGAAGAACCCCTACCCCTGTGTAAAACTGAAGTGGCTGGAGAACCAATGTAATGCGAAGTGAACGAAGGAAATTTCAGAACCTGAACAAAAGTTCTATGCGTTTGTGAATCGGATTTTGTTAAAGCCCTGTGTACCACGTGCCTATGTTAGGAGGCAGGAATGAGCTCTGTTAGTTACGTGACTCTCCTGTTGCTTCAAGTGAGAACTGACAAAGCTGTTGATCTAGATAGACTGATCCCAGTCACTTCACAAACCACTCTTGTGTGTGTTAGTAAAAGAAAGATATTGTAAGCAAGCTTGGTTGGTTGGTTTTGGTTTTTTTTTTTGGCTTTTTCAAGGTCAATTTAAAGAGGCAGTGCTTTTTAATTTTGGTCAAACAGTTGTGACCAGTTGTCTCAAAACCCCTTGTAATTGGTGATTCATGTGCCTGTTTCATAGAACCATAGAGTACCAGGTTGAAAGGGACCACAAGGATCATCCAGTCCAACCTCTCGAGGTAAAAGTAGAGTTCAAATGAGGTGAGTCAGCCTCTGTCAAGCTGACTCTTAAACCTGACCAGAGTAGGGGAATTCACCTCATCAATTCAGTGTCTGATTGATCTCATGGGAAACAAATTTCTCTGGAGTTCAATGGGAGTCTCCCCTGAAGCAACTTGTGTCCATGACCCCTTGTCTTCTCCATGGGACTCTCCATCTTCCTGGTGCCACCCATTATGTACTGGTCCATGGTGATAAGGTCCCCCCTGAGCCTTCTCTTCCCAAGGCTGAACAGGCCCAGTTTTCTCAGCCTTTCTTCATACAACAGCTCTTCCAGTCCTCTGATCATCCTCACAATCCTTTTCTGGACCCCTTCCAACCTGTCCACATGTTTTTTGTATAGCGGGGACCACAATTGGACACAGCACTCAAAGTGTGGTCTGACCAGTGCCGAATAGAGAGGGGTGATGACTTCTTTATCTCTGCTGGCGATGCTTTGTTTTAATGCGTCCCAGCATCCTGTTGGTTTCTCTACACTGCAGCACTGTTCCTCATGTTGAGCTCCTCATCCACCAGGACCCCCAGGTCCCTTTGCACAGGGCTGCTCTCTGGGCTCATCTAGGCTGTGATAATGATGTTGTCCCCAAAACCACTCGGCAGCTTCAGCTGGCGTGCTGTTTGGCTGCCTACCTAAACAGGATGGACTGATGAGAATGTTATGCTCTCTTTCTATGCTTCTTGGCTGTCCTTTCTGGCACGTAATCAAAATGCTGATTGTCACCTAAAAAGACCTGACAAGTGTAGGGTACAGCTTCTCAATTTGTTCCGTTTGTCTGTCAGCAGACACCTCTCAAGCTATTAGTTCTCATGGAAAAAAATGAGGAGCTGGCAGTGGAGAATTTAAATAACTTGCTTTTGCCAGAAATTCATGAGAGCTCAAGCTGTGCCACCTGTTAGCAAGGAACACAGTTTGCATCTCTTCACATTCAGGCTTACTGAAAGTAAATATTAGAACCCCACAGGATAAACAGTTTGCTGAAAGGTAATTGTGGGATCAGAGACAAGCAGGAAAGTTCTCTGCTAGTTCCTGATAAGCTCGTTTGCTGTTCCTACGGTCTGGGCAGGCTTCATAACATCGTCCTCTCTGATACTGGCGAGTCAGCATAGTTCACAGAGGCAGGACTAAGTACGTTTGTGCCTCTGATTTTTCCTGGGAACACAGGGTATTTTCTGGAAGGTAACAGGAGTGGAGTAGAAGTCAGTGGCATTCTGTAAGAGAAATCCCCTGCAAAAGACAAATATTTTTCCAGGGATTACTGCAGCCTTCCAGCAGTTTTCCCTCCCCTGTAATCAACTCTGCCTAGATAACCACTCTGAGGTATTAAGACCTTGCTTTAAAATGCTGGGTTGTGCACAGATTCTGCACCTCCCTCTAGCCCTCAGCCGGGGGGAGGGAGTGAGATTTTATACTGAGGAAATAAGATTTAATTTGCTAACTTTTAAAATACTGTTGTTTATTTCACTTCCTAAGCCCTCTCTTTACTCTGGTTCACTACACCATGTGTCATAGAACAGCACCAGGACTGTAACACGAGTAAATAAAAGGTGTTGGCTGCTCCAGAGCATCATTCTGGTGCGTCGCTGGGAGGTTGATATGGGCTCAGCGTGTCTTGGAGCACAGTTGTGGGGTGAGATCCTAGAGGCAGGTCTCTTCTCTCACCCCTTTGTTATGAAATGCTCTGGTGGCACTGAATGCTGATCAAATGATGAGCTGTTTTATAGTACTTTGTCAGATTTGCTGTTGTGAGGAGCTGTGCGCTAGGAGAAGACTTGAGTGTGAGTTCTGCTCATTTGCTGTCTTTCCTTCTGCAGGATGTCCGAGCTGATTGAGAAAGAGACTGAAGAGTACCGCAAAGGGGATCCAGACCCCTTCGATGACCGACACCCGGGTAAGAGGTCCTGAGTGGTTTTGGCAGCACCAACTCTGTCACAACAGATACCTCGTAATTCTTATCCAGGAGTAAGCAGTTTTTAGCCTGAATACACCCACTGCTGATCAAGGTCTGATACTGCCTTTGCACTGGGTAACTGTGCTCTGTAGTGCTGATCTCTGGCGGTTTTGATGTTTGCTGCAAGATTTTGAGGCCCTGGGTAGAGTTTTGGAGGAGTGTTTCAGAGCTGATTTATGACCTAAGGGTATGATCATGTTAACAAGTTGTAGTTAATATGAAGTAGTAGGTCTTAGACAGACAGAAAACACTGTCTATCTCAGATTATCTTGAATTTGCAGTTGAATAAGTGCAGTGCTTTAGAATAGTTACATATACCAACTGATGCTTTCTATCTAGTTATCATTAGATGGGGTTTTTTTTGAGATGACTGATTTCCAGGTTACTGAAACAGTTTGCCTGTAGTCAGCATCTTCACTGTCTACAGAAATGACAGCTCGATACTGTTGGACCACTAAAACGTGTTGTGCTTTGACTAATAGGCAGAAGTAATGCCTACTAAAAGAAAATGTGAGGTTGGTTAATAATTCATGTAACTTACCCTGTAATTTTCCTTCTGAGAAAGACTGGGGTGTTCCACAGCCAGTTTGAAGGCAGCAGTTCAGTATTTATCTTGACATCTCGATGTAGGTGGACGAGACTCTTCCTGTTTCTCCCGCAGGTCGAGCAGACCCAGAGTGCATGCTTGGTCACTTGCTGAGGATACTTTTCAAGAACGATGACTTCATGAATGCGGTAGGTTTGCTCTGAGAACCGTATCTGTCAGCTTCTGACACCTTCTGATGGTTTTTGTTTGCTCTCTGCTGGTTGACCTCAGTACTTGTGCTTGTGCAATATTCTTTTACTGGTGTTGGGAATATCTGTTCCGTAGCAGTGGTTTTTAAAACGGGTTTAAGTGCAACTCATTTGCCACAGTTAAAGTGACTGAAGGAGCAGGGAGCTGTTCAGAAGTGCTGGAATATGTGTAGTAACAATTGAATTCATTCCTCCCAAGGTTTACCAGTCTCTTTAAAGAAAATGTATCTCCTTTCATTAAAGTTTGAAAGCATAATTAATTTCTGTAGTGGCAATTAATACCCCTAATTCCAATGCCATGTCTCTGAATACTTGGAAATGCTGGACTGGCTGTAAGAGCAGAGGAGTAGATCAGCTCCAGCAGACTCTGGCAGAGAATTAGGAGGCAAGAATCTGGCTTTCCTCTTGCAATAACTGTGCTCTAACATGAGTTTAATAGCTAGAACTTTTGTTACCCTCACCTCCCTGCAAGCACGGGTATCAGTACACAATGCTGTAAGGATTTTGACAGATTGCTTGCGTGTAGCTTTCTGTCTTAAACTGCAAGCGAAAAGCAAACATAGATGTCATTGAAATGTGCAGTTTTGTGTTAATTTTTTTTCAGTTGTTACCTTTTCATGCTTACAGTATTATTGAACTGGTTTTTTTTTGTGGGGGATGGAGTTGTCTTTATGAATCAGTCCAAGATGCTTAGTGAACAGCAGATCAGAGGGAATTCTTCTCTGAGAAGTCATTTCAGCTTCTGAGGCACTGGAGAGAGCAGGTTAAAGGCTCGTTATCTTTAGATCCAGGGCTTACGTACTGACACTTCTTACTGTGTTGTTCTGCTGCTGTGGGAGTTGCAAGGCTTTCACTGCACTGGTTTTGGTCAGAGTTGAATTTCAAACCAGTGCTTTTTCTGATCTTTTCTAGCTTGTGAATGCTTACGTGATGACAAGCAGAGAACCTCCATTAAACACTGCTGCCTGCCGCCTTCTTCTGGACATCATGCCAGGACTGGAAACAGCTGTTGTCTTTCAGGAGAAGGTATTGCCTGTCCTCAAGGCTTGGTTTTTAAGCTTGGTGTATTATGTACTCCAACCGTTCTTCCCACAGGAGAAACCAGTAAAAAGCCATATTGAAATCCTGTCTCTGGGAGACAATCTGTTCAATCTTATTAATGGTTTGGGGCTTTTTGAGGTTGGCTTGTTCAGCTGATCAAGTCTTGGGTATTTCATAGCTTGTATGCTGTAACGGGAATGATTCAAACAGAGGAATGTTAATGTAATGGTTTGGGAAATGTTAGACTTCAAATTGTTATTTTATAGGCCTGTGAATAGAGCTGGCTGTGTATAGAATGGGAAGTCTTTACTGTAGGAGTCTTGCCCTGTAATCCCCAGTTACAGCAGAGTGATAGCATTAGTAGAGCTAAGTGATAAGCAGGTCGTACTTTAACCAAGCAGTCTGAAATCCACATGCTCTGTGGGGATTATCTGGAGCTGTGATGGACAGCTGAATCAGACTTCTGTATGTTGACAAGTGTGGTTTTCTGAAGGAATGCACAGAGGGCTGAAAGTGAGGAGAAAGTTGATTTCACTGCTGAGCTACGGTTTCCCCATCTGTAAAAATTAATGTAATATTTTTCTGAAAATAAAAATAAAAAATTGGAAATCGGGTAGTTCTTTATCTAAAAGGTCCAAATTAGTTTTTTTACTATTGGAAATATGGATATGAACTCTATAGCATGATAAAAGGAAAGAAGAATGTACTCTCTTTGTGAAGGATTTAATTTCATTTGAGATCTTTGTGATCTGTCCAAAGGCTAAGTCTGTTAACTTTGATCAAATAAAATTAAAAGCCAAACAATAGTTCCCCGTTTATGGAGGATATGGCCTTCTATTTTTTTTTTCAGGGACTATATCTCTCTGTAAATTTACATTAATTTTTTAAGTTAAGTTTTGCCTAAAGGAATTATTTTCTTTTGACTTGAGCATATATAGAGTTATATGTGGCACTTTGGGCTCCTCTGTGTAGGAGGGTATAGGATAGCCTACAAATCCTTTTGAAGAGTGGCCCTCTAAGTGGCCAAGGTATTTCACATCTTATCCATTTTTATATTTTTTAATGACATAAGAGCATTTAAATACACATTTAAAGAAAATTGCATTAACAGGCAGCTCTTTAAAAAATCTGTAAGCTCAGAGTTCTCATTGAAATGTGTGTCTGTTCATTATTACTTTCAGCAGATCTTTCATTGTGTTGTACCTACGATTCAAATTATGTGTGAGATCCCTGTCAATAATGATGTGGTGCTGTTTGATGTTTCAAAATCCAACAGTGATTTAGAGGAAGACAAATGAATCTTACATTCTAAACAGTTGTCTATTAATTGACTGCTTTTAATTAACACTGATCCGGCCCTGGTGAGGAATGTTGTGTGGCAGGCTGAGTTCAAACACTGCTGGTTTTGTTACTATAAAAATATTAACCATATTTATAATGAAGATTTTCATATGTACGGATTGATGTGCTCACATGCATTTCTCTCTTCTCCAAACATGATGGATTTCTGACTATTTTGAAAATTGTTCTTGTGGTTGGTGAGAAGTCACTAGAGAAGTTAAAAATGCAATACAACTTGGAATTGCTTTCTTCTTTTCTTTATTCTAGGAAGGCATAGTTGAAAATCTCTTTAAGTGGGCACGGGAGGCTGATCAGCCGCTCCGGACGTACGCAACGGGGCTGTTAGGAGGAGCTATGGAAAACCAAGATATTGCTGCGAATTACAGGGACGAGAACTCGCAATTGGTAATGATCTCCCAGTCACTTCCCTTTTTTAGAGGACAGATAGCTTTATTTATTTATTTATTTATTTATTTATTTTATTTATGGGGAGCTCACTTTCCTGACTTCATGCACAGGTCTTATAGTGGTTATAATAATATTCATAAGCATCAGTAGCTCATGCTTTCCATCCTTTCCTGACTGTGCACTTGCTGAGGCTGGGGCATGTGGCCCGATTATTCTGTTATACCAGTTGTGTTAAAAATGCCAATGGAAACCTAAGAAGGCAAACAGTGTACTTTTTAATGGGACTCATATTCATAGCTTCCTTAAAGAAAAAATTTCAGGAGCTTCACATCTGTAACTATCACATGTTGTGACTTACATACCAGGCAGGAATTTTAAAGTGAAAGGTAAACCAACATGGGGACAACTTAATATGAAATTGCATTCAATTCTGTCCTAAACCTTCCACCAGTTTAATGTTGTTTCTGTGTGACGTTTGTCAGCAATTGAGATGACTTTCAGAAGAACGTAGGGTAGACAAATTGGTCTCCCAGAACGATGGGCACTGTGTTAAAGCATAGGTGAATTCTACTTCTGGCACAGAAAAGCCCTTTAAAAGTATAAACGTGACCTTAGATTTTGTGGAACTGCAATTTATCAAAGCTGCTGCTCCGAAGGGGAATCTTGTCCTTATTCTAGGCTAAGCAGAATGGTGGAAGATGGTTCTGTTAGCACCAGTATAGCTCATCTGCTCTTAATGGCTTTCAAGCCACTTCTTTGTCATTCAGGAGACCAGGTTGCTGATATTTTAGAATGAAAGCAGCTGTAGCAAAAAGGATTGGTGTTTTGTTACTCACTTTGAGATCATTATCATCCCCCTGTACTCGGCACTGGTGAGGCTGCACCTCGAGTGCTGTGTTCAGTTCTGGGCCCCTCACTAGAAGAAGGATGTTGAGATTCTGGAGCGTGTTCAGAGAAGAGCCACAAGGATGGGGAGGGCTCTGGAGAACAAGCCTGATGAGGAGCGGCTGAGGGAACTGGGCTTGTTTAGCCTGGAGAAGAGAAGGCTGAGGGGAGACCTCAGCACCACCTACAACTGCCTCAAGGGAGCTTGTGGAGAGGTGGGTGCTGGTCTCTGCTCCCAGGTGATGGGGGATAGAACAAGGGGAAACGGCACCAAGCTGTGCCAAGGGAGGTTCAGGTTAGAGATAAGGCGGAAGTTCTTTACTGAGAGGGTCATCAGAAGCTGGAACAGGCTGCCCAGGGAGGCGGTGGAGTCACCATCCCTGGATGTGTTTAAAGAGCGGGTAGATGAGGTACTTAAGGATATGGTTTAGGGGGTAGACAGGAGCGGTTGGACATGATGATCTCAGAGGGCTTTTCCAACCGAGCGATTCTGTGATTCTGTGATTATTTCTCTGGGCAAATGCTTGACATTTCATGCTGTGGAGTTGGTTATATGGTAAGAATAAGAATAAAAAATACAGTCAATGTGAGATGCATGACTGAAGCAGAAAGTGTGTTCTCACGCATGCTTCTTTTGTGCAACAGGTTGCTTTGGTGCTTCGACGGCTACGAGAGTTGCAGGTTACTGAAATGACTACAAAACAAGAAAACAAGCGTCCCAGTCCTCGGAAAGTGCCATCAGATCCTCTGCTACCTCTGGATGAAGAGGCTGTGGATATGGATTATGGCGAGATGGCAGTAGATGGAGAGCAAGAGGAAGTCTCTGGGGATATGGAGATCTCCTTTCATCTTGATTCCAGTCACAAGACCAGCAGCAGAGTAAACTCTGCTACAAAGCTGGATGATGGGGGACTGAGAAAAAGCAAGTCAGGGAAACAGCATGAAAGAGATGGCTTTCGGAAAGCCAAGCAAAAGCTGGGCTTCTCCACTTCAGAACCAGAGCGGATGTTTGTTGAACTGTCCAACAGCAGCTGGTCAGAAATGTCCCCGTGGGTGATTGGCACTAATTATACACTTTACCCTTTGACTTCCGCCATAGAGCAGAGGCTCATTCTTCAGTACCTGACTCCCTTAGGGGAGTACCAAGAGGTGAGCATATGAAGGTGGGAGGAAGTGCTCTGTGCTTGAATTTTCCTGGCAAAGCTACAAGTGGCATTGTGGGGGGGAAAAATTGCAGAACCGTTGTATTGCCCTCTGATATGATTGAGATCAGTACCCTTTCCTGAGTTGTTGATGACTTTCCAGTTGATGAAGTCATTAGTTTGAGTGTTGCCTAGTAGGTAATACTCAAACCTGAACCTGTACCTAGCAGGTGTGTGGTCGAGTAGTTGGAGCATGGCACTAGGAATTTTATTCCTTGTTTCTGTTAAATTTGGTCATTGTTTACAGGACACAGGGCAGTCACTTCATTTGAAATACAGGCGTTTTTTCTGTTTCCTCAGACATGGACACGATAGAGTCCAGCAATTGAAAGTCTGAGGAAATAATGAACTTGAAATTCTCAATGAAATGGTTTGTGTAACCACTGCAGTAGTTCTGATGAGACATGGCAATGCTTGTGTTATGCAGATGCTTTTGAGAGCTGTTGTACTTACACGGACAAAGTAGTTGGGCAGTGTCAGGTGTACCAAAGACTTTTTTTTAACCATAAAACTCAAGTTATTGATCTGCAGAGCACCTTTATCTCTGTTTAATCTCTTTTTTTAGGTGATTTTACTTAATTGGAAATGGAACAAAGCAACACAGTTTTGCTTTGTGATACGTGTTATGTGTGCGTGCACGTGTGCGCCTTGCTTCTGTGAGAGCCAAAGAAACCATTATCCCTCTAATACCCTGCATGCTGACTGGATCACTTCATATGCCAGCAATAATAGGATATAAAAATAGGAATTAATACTATAAGGCTGTTACACAAAGAATTATGCAAAGGGTTTGTTGCCCTGCTCTCCTGTTTTCTCTGTTCGGTTGTTGGGTAGCTGTCTTTGCACAGATGGAAGTGGAGCCTATCGCCAGGGTGTTTGTGTGGACTTGCCACAGCCACACTTGAAGGAGAGTTAAGGTTAAGGTTTCTGGGTCAGACTGCAGTCAGCAGATGTATTACAAGAGGTCTGGTAACCTTTATTGCTTCCTGTGGATGGAGCTGGTTACCACTGACCTCTCCTGACAGGTATCTGCCAATAGGGGAAAACTGGGGGTTTGAGAGAGTAAAAACCAAACCAGACCTTGCATTTCCCATGAAATACTCAGCTAATCTGCCACTTCTATTTTTCTCAGCTACTGCCCATCTTTATGCAACTGGGATCAAGGGAGCTGATGATGTACTACATCGATTTGAAGCGAACCAATGATGTGCTGCTCACTTTTGAAGCTCTTAAGGTAAACTACTTTAATAACGTATCAAATGTACCGTGAACATTGTAAAGCATTGAACGTAAGTCTACTGCGTGTATCAAAGACAAATGCTCACCTTCTTTAGGCTTGGGTATCTTCCAGGGCTCCCTGGGATTGGAATTGGCTTTCACTCAACTTGAATGCATTGTGGTTTTGTTTTCATAACTCTGAAGCATTTTGGGAAGAAAAAAAAGGAGGGGGGGGCTGGGTGTGAGAATGTCTTAATTTTGCAGAAGCACCATTAATTTCACCTCCCATCTGCCTATCTGAAGACAACAAGAATGCCTTTTTCTGTCAAACACTTGTATTCCTGCTGCCCTGAGATGGCATTAATGAGTTGTTCCACTGCCTGTTATCTCAAGGTACCTGTGTGAGGAGTAAGAAGCATAAGCACCTTACTCCCAGAAGCCCCAGCATGACATCTCTGAGCTTAATGTTTGAAATACAGTAGTTTTGTGTGAGTAGTCTTTAGGTGACCTCTCTGAGGTACAAAGCCGCACAAAATAACCTCCTTCAAGCCAAACCTGCAGTGCAGCAGCAGAAGTTATCTTTTTCTGTGTATTCTTTCCCTCTTTCACAGTAATTCCTTTGCCTCTGGTCCTCCAGTGTCATCTTTCTCTCTGTTTCATTGTCATTTGTCTGAGAATTTATTTCCAAGGAGCAGTGTTCCTACAAAAGGTGTAGGTTACCTCAGCTGGGAGTAGTGTGGAGTTTTTAATGGTTCTTATTGTTTCTTCTTAAGGTGCTGCTAATACAGAAAATCAAGTGTAGTAAACTTCGGTGCAGCTGCAGACTTCAGTTTTAACAATAGCCTTTAAACTTAATTTTCTTTGCCAGCAATGTGGCATGTAGAAACTGCAAATGCAGATTTAAATATTTGGTAGTGCTAATAGAGAATGAGTTAATATAAAAAGAATAGGAAGACTTAAGGTGGCCTGTTGGATAATTTCTGAGTTGCTCTGCTTTTCTTGTGTTTCTTATGAAAGATGGGTAAACCAAAGGGATATAGTGCCCTTTTTGCTTTTGCAGTGAGGATCGTCTAAATGGGAGGAGGAAACAAGGAGGACTGCTTGTTTTTTTTCTGCTGTCTGTTTTTCTCTGGGGTGGGGAATTGAATTGATGACAGTTTGAAGACTTCCAATCTAATCTGCTTTTATCCTTCCTTAGCATTTGGCATCATTGCTGCTGCACAACAAGTTTGCAACGGAGTTTGTTGCTCATGGAGGAGTGCAGAAGTTGCTGGAGATTCCTCGTCCTTCCATGGCAGCAACAGGGGTCTCCATGTGTTTATATTACTTGTCTTACAATCAAGATGCCATGGAGAGGGTAAGTGGCGTTTGTTTACAGTAACTGCAGTAATTCTCATCATTTCTTAGTGTTTCTACTGGTGTTCAAACAGTGAATAAACACTTCCCAAGCTAAAAAGTGAATTCGTATAGAAGACTTTGGTATGTGCAGAGGCAATAGGAAATATGTAAGTAAGGGGTGGGGGGGGAAGGGAAAAGCTCCTCCATTCTCATTTGACTGTCCTGTCCTGTCTGTTCCAATGGACTCCTACACCTGAGATTGTTTTTTCCATGCTTGATCCTAGTGTGGATAGCTTCAGTGTTACACAGCACCTCAGTCGTTCCAGGCAGCAGCACAACTTCTGTGGTGTTCGAGCGCAGCAGAACACCAGCGCAGGTCTGGTCTGCGTTGTGCAGAAAAGAAAATTAAATGGCACTAAGGGTTCTCTTGTGGCCTGAGCTTATAAATGTTAAAACAGCTGATAATGAAGGTAAAGTTCCTCGCCTCATATTTTAACATAGAAAAAGAAGTCTTAAAAGAAATCTTCCTCTCAGTTCAGTGGTGTTCCTCTGGCCAGCAGGTTGATATGGCAGTCTGCCTTTAAGCTTCAGTTTCCCAGGTACTTTAAAGAGTAATTCTATTTCCTGCTTTATTTTCTGTGCTGGCAGCACCATGTGTGTGCTGAGCCAGGTGAGCGAACTGATCCGGTTTATTCTAAAGTTGCTACAATGACAAGAAAAAAAGAAACCACAACAAAAAAACCCAACCAAAACCACTTCCAGCCTGTGAGCATTCGTGCTGGCATATGGGAGTGTCCTGCTCCGAGATTCATTCAGAGCAACCACAAAGTTGAAGCCTTAAGACTTCCAACTCTGCTCTGCTCTGAGTGATGGCTTTTGGTTCCTTGCCTGTCCCTGGCATTGTCCAGTACTGTTTTTCCAGCTGAAAATGAAAGCAGTTGCACTAGTAATGTACATCTGGATTATTCTTTCCTAGTTTTTCATGCTGTCTGAATGTGTGTTAAGATGCCTGAGCTTGTAGCAGCTGGACCGGTAGTGGTTGTTTAAGGCTGTATCTGTATGGATTCTGCTGGCATTTATGTTCTGTAGGCTTTTGTATCAGTGATACTCAATATTTAATATTCGAAACCCTTTTAGTAATCACAGCTGATCAGGGCTGTCTGTACCCTCTTACTACACATCGGTCATGAGGGCAAGAAGAGTGAAATGGGCGTGATGTTCCCTCCACTTCTTTTTGCTCGTTATGTCAGAAAGTTGAATCCTGGCTGCATGTGACCTGCTTTAGTCTGACTCTGAACTTTGTCATGAGAACTCTTCACACTCTGGTTTTTGTTGGGTTTTTTTTTGGTTTGTGTTTGGTTGGGTTTCCCCCCCTCTTCCCAATTCCACTTGCTGCTTGCATGGTTGTTCAAAAGGAAAACCGAAAGCTGTGGCAGATGCTGCGTGAGGATTCCTCCTGCCTTGTCATAAGCCATGCAGCTGTTTTGTAGTGACATTGTCTCGTCTGCCAGATGTTATCCCCAGTATCTACGGATAACAGCTTGAGCAGGTTTCTGCAGTGCCTTTCTCTCTTGTCTTTGGATTTCAGAGGAAGCCAGATTCAAGGGGCAGTCTCTTGTAACTTAGTCCATGCCAAGCCTCAGGTCTTGGGGAATGGACCAATTACTCGTCCTACATTGCCACATCATTGCTTTTATTAGTCTCACTGGGGCTTTCTCTTACTGGTGTGGAAGTAGATGTCCCAAGTCAAACTGGGAGTAACTGGTATTTGTCCTCTGTCTGTGTGCTTCTCAAAGAATCCTCGTTATCCTTGCACAAATTCTCTTCCACAAGCTGTTTGAAGTCTGTCTCAATAATGTTCTTTTGCTTTCTAGGTGTGCATGCACCCCCATAATGTGCTTTCAGATGTAGTAAACTACACCTTATGGCTAATGGAGTGTTCCCATGCCTCAGGATGCTGCCACGCTACCATGTTCTTCTCCATTTGCTTCTCCTTCCGTGCTGTCCTGGAGCTCTTTGACAGGCACGATGGGCTTCGACGTCTGGTTAACCTGGTAAGGCATCTAGTTCTGTATGGTGAGCAGGGGTTTAGTGTCATGGTTTGCACCCTTTGCAGTGCAGCTGTAGAGAGGTCTGTTCTTTTGTTTGGTTTCGCTTGGTATTTGTTTCTGCTCAGTTCCCAAGAGATGGAGGGCTGGGAGGAGTTTTCTAAGCGACAAACATCTGGATCCCTTTATCTTTATTATTTTTTCCTTTTGCTACAATTATTGTCCAGAGACTTGCTACCCTTTGAGAGCTTTTTGGTGCAACTCCTGGGTCAAGCAGTACTTATTCAAACAGTGGTGGCTCAGTGGTAGTTCAGATGTGTCTCACCATTCCACATACACGTGTGGTATTGTCGTGCACTCCTTTGGGTGCAGATGAATCCAGTTTTGTCCCAGGAAAGGCACAACTACGTGTGTGCTGTGGTAGCCACAGTACCTTATGAGCACAAATGATACTGCTCATGTCCAAAAGCTGGTTCATCTGCACGGTGTTGCTCTGCAGTCCTCGTAGCTTGGGTTGTATCTGACTCAGGGACATGAGCAGTGCAGGGTAAGCACACTTTGTGTTGTGTAATGCAGTGCCTAGGAGCATTAGGCACAACGCTGTCTCCAGATCTACATTGATGTAACTGCTGGATTTTTCTTTGTAGATAGTGAAGAAGGGGGAATGAGTCTTTTTAGACTTACTGTTTATTCATGCAGATAACCTTTTCTGTTCAGACAGAACAGCTTTTGTCAGCTCTCGGAGAGTGTGCTTGTGTGTCTTGTAGAGCAAAGTAAGTTTGTTTGGGTTTAGTACAAGTGCAGCTGACAACTGTGGTTTGGTTTGGCTTTTTTCCTGAAGTGTGAGCTGATGAAACTTTCTTTTCCCCACCCAACCTCTTTCTGAAGATAAGCACTCTTGAGATCTTGAACCTGGAAGACCAAGGAGCCCTCCTGAGCGATGATGAGATCTTTGCCAGTCGCCAGACTGGGAAGCACACCTGCATGGCCTTGCGGAGGTACTTTGAGGCTCACCTCGCTATCAAACTTGAGCAGGTGAAGCAGTCGCTCCAGCGCACTGAAGGTGGCATTTTGGTCCATCCGCAGCCCCCCTACAAGGTGAGCAGCGTGCTGCAAGCTTTTAACATGGTCATTGCATTTTTCAAGCAAATCCAAGCTGCAGGAGTATGTGGATGTCCTTTGAGCCAGTGGAATAACTGAGACAGTGCAATAACTGAGACAGTGCTGTGCGATTTATAGGGATGGGGTTTTTTTAATTGTATATTTTTCCTGCCTGGTGGAACGATGCTGCAGTAGAAAAATATAGAGGAGCTTTTGAGGTTCATCTGAGCCACGTGGGATTAAGGCTCCTGCTCATCTGCTGCAGTTCCTCTTCCGTTTATTAAAAGCTGAGGTTAAAGGCAGGTTATTTTTTATCCTTGTGGGCTTTTCTATGCCTTTAATCTCTGAAAGGACAAAATCTGTCCGTATATAAAAATGCATGACGTTGGAAAACTTGGAAAGAAGTTTGATTTGATAATGACAAGTTAAATGTGTCAATTGGACACCATGGTTTTCAGGAATGACCTGAGAGATTCTTGTGTTGGTCATAGTTTTTTTTCTTCTACTTTCTTCCTACAAAGTGATTTTTTAAAAAACCTGGATTTTGTGGCTGCTTGTTTCAAGGGAGCACGTTCACCTGTAGCTCCTGGTTTAATTTATAATGGCTTTCTAGAAGAGCTAAAATAAGAAAACACAAGGGTGTTTTTTGCTTCTGCAGAACCCACTTATTCTCATTAACTAAAGAAATGGGTTTAAGCTGTTGCCTTTCTATGAAATTTAAAAAATTATTGAAAGGCAACTCTGTTGGGAATTTCCTTTTTTCTTTAGTAAGTTTTGTAGTCAGAATGGAGAAACTAAATATATCTTGCAGCATTTTTAGTATTTTAGCAGAAGTTTAGTTTGATTAATACATGGTCTAGTAACTACTAGATTAGTCGCTTAAAAGCAGAGTAGGATTTTAATTTAGTGTAACTTTTCTTCTTCCTTAATTGGTCTAAGCCTTCTAGGACTGCAAAGAAACTGAAAGGGTCTTATTCTTAAGTTGATGATTGTATATTACAGTGACAGTTGATTTATTCTGTTATAGTTGGGGAATAAAACAGAAAACAAATACCTAATCTGAAGAAACAGTAGTAGTCCACTCTTTGTGGTTGCAGTTTTCAGTTAAATTCCAGCGCTGCAGGAGTTATGTGCAGGTTTGTAACCCTTGTGCTCACTTTCTCATGCTTCCCCCTCTCTTCCCTGAAGGCCTGTTCATATACTCACGAGCAGATCGTGGAGATGATGGAGTTCCTGATCGAGTATGGTCCTGCACAGCTCTACTGGGAGCCAGCAGAGGTTTTTCTCAAATTGTCTTGTGTCCAACTCATGCTTCAGCTCATTTCAATAGCGTGCAACTGGAAGACATACTATGCAAGGTGAGCTGTTTGCTGTAGTACTGTGTCTCAGTGCAGCAAGTTGTGACTCTTGGATAGGACGTTACATTTCTAGACTTTCCACCTCTGATAGTGTTTAAAACAGGCACATGCTGGTTACTGCTGTTAGGGCCTGTGCTGTGGCTACACAATGCTTATGAAAGTTAACACTGTGGAAAGCAGGACTAAAATCTTGAGGGAGAGAGAAGGGATGAGATTACTGAACAGCTGAAATGCCTTAGGCCTTTGATTGCAGAGAAATCAGCATCATAATAGAGCTTAATCCTAATTCTGTGCCACTTTCTGTCTGTTTCAAATTGTGTTTACCTTTCTGTTAGAGAGAGGCTAGAAAACCTTCCAAGTAGAAGGTGAAATCAAGACATCTTAATCCTGGAGAGAGGTGGAATGTGTGGATGTAGTGAGTTTAGATGACTCAAGAGAGGACACTTCATTGATTTGTTGCTGTGTGAAGCTTTTGAGAGAGGAAGAATACTGAAGATGGTTGCTGTGCGTTGCTCAGGTTCACGTCCCTAGATGATGCGCCACCAGCTGTTACACTCAACATGCTGGTAGAGGGGCTTAGCTTGTGGGGGCATCATTTCTGTGGCACCTCTTCCCTCTACCTTCCCACCCCCAAAAAAATCTGCAGCATCCTTCCTGTTCCAAAAGAAAGGGAACTGCCAGCGGGTTGTGATAGAACTCGTTAGGATCTTGTCCCCAGTTCAAAGGGAGGATGGGTACAAAGTTCCAGCCTCTGTTTGTCCTAATGACCTCCTGCTCTGCGAAGTGAAGCTGTAGTCCTCTCTAGAGATGTGCTCACTGGTGAGTCACTGTCTACTGTAACTGGTTGTCATCAGCTGTATTCTTGTCACCAGGACTCCTTCCTCCTCATTTCTGCTGCCTGCAGGAGATCTGTGCCTAACCTGAAAGCTTTTGAAATCTGTTTTGCTTCTGCAGCCCCTTCCTTCCCTCCCTCTCTCTCTCAGGTTGCACTCTCCTGGGTAGTTTCTGTTCTCCTGTTTCTTACTCTCCGCAGCAGTTTCCTAATTACTGCCTGGGTTAACTCCTACCTTTCCATATGGGCTTATAGACCTTCCCCCCTTTTCCTGCATTGTTCTGCTCTTCCAGCTCTTTCTTAGCAGCCTGTTTCATTTTCCACACTCCTGTGTCTCTCTTAGCCTGGTGCCCAAGTTGATACCTTTTTCCCTGTCATAATTGTCTGGTTTACTGCTAAACAGTGTCCCTTCACTTAAGAAAACCTTCATTGCCTTGACTGGTGCCCAGAGTATTTTAGACAGCAGTGTTCCCCAGCTAAGATGTACAGTTAGGTTAGATTAGATTAGATTAGATTAGATTGAGAAGCTTAATTTAGAATGCTCTTGTGGATAAGTCTTGACATTCTTATCTTTATAAACACAAAATTACAGTGCTTTTAGGAGCCTGTGGGCAGGGTGGGATAAACGTTGACAGACTTCAGGCAATGGTGTGCACGTGAGCACTGCTTTCTGTGGAGCAGCTCTTTGAGTGGAACATTCTGAAGTCAAAAGGCACCATCAGAAACATCATACGTGACTGATTTACTCCTATTTGTTGGAGTAGATTGAATGCTATTTTATGTTACTGAAACAACTCTGTATGTACACCTCTGAGGAGTTCTTCTGTTGTTGTCTTCCAGGAACGACACAGTACGATATGCTCTGGATGTACTGGCCATCCTGACTGTGGTTCCTAAAATCCAGCTGCAGCTGGCAGAACCTGTGGATGTGTTAGATGAAGCTGGATCTATCGTTTCCACTGTGGGTAAGCTGAATATGGGCCTGATGACTTACGTGGTTACCAGTTGTCTTCTGCTACGTGGTTTTTCAGCTGGGTATTTCTCACCTACGGTGAGACAAGGGTTAAAATAATTGGTGTGGTTAGGGTTACTGTCAGGGATGCAAATAAATGAGGGAGTAGACTGTGGTTAAAACTGTCATGATTAGCACTGTGGTTGGATTACAAATTTGAAGACGTGGTCTCCGGCTCCCACTTGTTTTCAAGAGCTCATTAAGTTCAGATGGAGGCAAATCCACTTTTATAATGGGACTATTGGGTTTCCTCAGCTTCTCATAAATTTAGGTCTCCTGGGGATATGGCATTTGAGAATTTGAGAGAGGAACAATTATTGCTGTTTATATGAGTTATGCTCTAACTGTCCACCTGCAGATTCAGAATGCAAATGAACGAAGTCTGCCTGGATCAGATCTAGGGATTATGCATTAAATGGAGCCTGACTTTGATTCTTTTTAAAAGAAAAAAAGCAAAGGCAGACAGTACTAAATACAGGCAAAAGACAACTGGCTTTGCACAAAACCTTTCTTTAGTCTAAACTCCAGTTCTTTTCTGAGTGAGGATTTTGGTCTTCTGAAGCAGATGTGAAACTTAACAGGAGCTCCCTTATGGGGGCCGTATGGGGGAGCAAACCCCAAGTTTCATTTTTGCCTGACTCCTTTTGGAACCTGTGACATTATGTACTTTTTTCCTTTCATGGCATGATATCCTTCCTTCCCCTCTGTTTCCACTTCATCAGTATTTTTACAAAGGAGTTAATTTCTGCAGTAAGAATCGGAGCCATGCCTGTGCATCTCTCTCTGTGCCAGATATCTCAGATTTTGCATTCCTAGGCCATGCCTGATTACCTTCTCTGAAAAACTGTTTGACTTCCTAGTTACTGATGATGATGATGAAGTGGAGGAGCATCAGTGTAGGAGAACATTTTGCCAGGGATGTAGAAGAATATGGCTTACATTAGTTAGCAGAACTCCAGAAATCACATAGAATTACCTATTTTCCTCACATTTGTTGAAAACTCCCTTACTTGTCTGCTGAACTGTGTAAGACAGAGCACTAATGAAGCTATTTCTTTCCCTCACTAGGTATCAGTATCATCCTTGGAGTCGCTGAGGGTGAATTTTTCATCCACGATGCCGAGATTCAGAAATCAGCCCTTCAGATCATCATCAATTGTGTGTGTGGCCCAGATAACCGGATTTCCAGTATTGGGAAATTCATCTCTGGAACTCCTCGGCGAAAGCTTCCTCAGGCCCCCAAGAGCAGTGAGCACACGTTAGCCAAGATGTGGAATGTGGTGCAGTCCAACAACGGCATCAAAGTGCTGCTGTCGTTGCTGTCTATAAAGATGCCGATCACAGACGCAGATCAGATCCGCGCGTTAGCCTGCAAAGCCTTGGTGGGGCTGTCGCGCAGCAGTACTGTCCGGCAGATCATCAGCAAGCTCCCCCTCTTCAGCAGCTGTCAAATTCAGCAGTTGATGAAGGAGCCGGTGCTTCAGGACAAGCGCAGCGAGCACGTGAAGTTCTGCAAATACGCCGCCGAGCTGATCGAGCGCGTCTCGGGGAAGCCTCTGCTGATTGGCACGGATGTCTCTCTGGCTCGGCTGCAGAAAGCGGATGTGGTGGCCCAGTCGAGGATCACGTTTCCTGAGAAGGAGCTGCTGCTCCTGATTCGGAACCATCTCATCTCTAAGGGCCTGGGAGAAACTGCGTCTGTCCTTACTAAAGAGGCTGACCTGCCCATGACTGCAGCTTCTCATTCATCCGCCTTCACCCCTGTCACGGCTGCTGCCTCTCCTGTGACCCTGCCTCGCACTCCTCGCATAGCTAATGGCATCTCGGCCCGTTTGAGTAGCCACGCTTCTGTAGGTTCCACTGCCACCTCTGTCCATGCTCAGGCAAGGCCCTCTGCGTCCCAAGGTCCACTTGCCCTTCCAGGCCCTTCTTATGCCAGCAACTCCCCTCTGATTGGCAGGATTAGCTTTGTCAGAGAGAGGCCATCCCCCTGCAACGGCAGAAAAATCAGAGTGTTGCGACAAAAATCGGACCATGGCGCCTACAGCCAGAGCCCAGCTATCAAAAAGCAGCTGGACAGACACCTTCCTTCCCCACCCACGCTGGACAGTATAATCACAGAGTACCTTAGGGAGCAGCATGCCCGCTGCAAGAACCCTGTTGCCACCTGCCCCCCTTTCTCTCTCTTTACACCCCACCAGTGTCCTGAGCCAAAACAGAGGCGCCAAGCGCCAACTAACTTTACCTCACGGCTGACCCGCAGGGCAGCCTTTCCGAAGTACGGAGGGGTGGATGGTGGCTGCTTTGATAGACACCTTATATTTAGCAGGTAAGGAAGAAAAATGTTTCTTGATCCCTCGCAGGATGTACCCTCTGCCAAAAAAGCCTGACCTGGATTCAGGCCGTGCAGTCCCATGGCGGAGTGTCCTTGGAGAGAGAAGCGTTTCGATTCAATGCTGACGAGTGGGAGAATCTTGAGAGGCATTTTTATGGTTGTCCTGTTTCTCTTGTGCTTAGTACTGATCCTTAGTGCATACAGCACGCTATTTTCAGTGTCATGATAATTCATTAGCATCATTGACTAATGAAGCTGGTAGCTGTTTGTTCTCCTGTGGAAGGTAAGTGTGTAACGCCAGTTTTACACGGGTGTAGCGTAGCTCTGAGAATGGTTGGCTGACAGATGCAGGACAGCAGAACCTGTATTTTAGTCTTGCAGCTGAATCCGCAGCCCCGCAGGTCCATAGTGTTTTTATGTGCCCTTTCTTTGCTGAGGTTAAATGGGAAGATGATGTGAAGTTTATACAAATGAAGATAACGCACAAATGAAAGCGTTTTCACAGTGAAACCAGTATCACCTTGGGAAACTATGGTGACAGGAGGTTATTTGGCTGATATGCCAGGCCTCCTTGTGTTGAGCACTTCAGAACTGTTAGAAATTGTTTCTGGTAGCTGTCTGTACTTATGCAGGTGATGACATTACAGGTTTTCCATCAATCCAGCTCTGAAGACAGACTCCAAGTGCTTCAGCTTAATGATGTGCTTTAACAGAAGTACTCAATAGTGCAAAACAAACCTTGAAATGTTGCAAACACTGTTGTAATGTACTCACTTGAGCTCTAGTCTTACAATTGACACTTGTAGCTTTCTTCTAGGATAATCTAACTTGTACCTACATGATTTTTAAAGACTGGGTTTACTATCATCACACAGCATTTCAGTTTTGCTTTTCTTCCTCTTTCCAATGATCCTTGTATTTCTACCTTTTTTAGGTTCCGTCCAATTTCTGTGTTCAGGGAAGCAAATGAGGATGAGAGTGGCTTTACCTGTTGTGCATTTTCTGCAAGAGAACGATTCTTAATGCTGGGTACTTGCACGGGGCAGTTGAAACTCTATAATGTGTTCAGTGGACAGGAAGAGGCCAGTTACAACTGCCATAACTCTGCCATCACGCACCTTGAGCCATCCAGGGTAAGTCATCAAAGACCTGTTCTGTGGTTTACAACTCACAGCCTAAGCCCTGGTATGTTTTGGGCCTGTCTGGATACGTATATCTAAACTGCACCTACTGGCTGGTCTGGAATGCCTGTCATTAAAGTAGTTGTAATGGTTACCTACTGCCTTTCTAAGTTCTAGAGTTATTTTTTTCTTCCCAAGACAATCACAGCATCACAGACTGTCAGGAGTTGGACGGGAGCTGGAGAGCTCCCCCAGTGCAACCCCCCCAGAGCAGGATCACCAGAGCAGTCACACAGGAACACGGCCAGGGCTTTGGGTGTCTCCACACAAGGAGACTCCACAACCTCTCTGGGCAGCCTGAGCCATGCTCCATAACCCTCACACTGACAAACTTTGGCCTCATCTTCAGCTTGAACCTCCTGTGCTCCAGCTTGGGACCATTGCCCCTTGTCCTGGCATTGGCCATCCCAGAGCAGAGCCTGGCTCCTTCCTCCTGACACTGCCCTTTCCCAATGGATCCCCAGGAATGAGGGCACCCCTCAGTGTCCTCTGCTCCAAGCTCAAGAGCCCCAGCTCCCTCAGCCGCTCCTCAGCAGGAGATGCTCCACTCCCTCCAGCATCTCTGTGGCCCTGCTGGACTCTTTCAAGCAGTTCCTGTCCTTCTTGACCTGAGGGCCCAGAACTGGACACAACAGAACAGAGAAGATAGTAGAGAAGATACGCAGTGGTTGTGTGCCTTCACACATGTTTGGGAGTGAAAGGATGCTTAAACTATGTATTTAAAATAAATGTGAGATAAGATCAGAGTTTATATAACCTCTTGGAGAAAAATCTTTTGGGGGATGATTCTAGGAAGAAATAGAAGTTAACTGATTTACAAGCAGAATGAACTCCACTTACTGGGCATCAAAACATAGGCATGGATTATCCCAATTTTAGCTGCTGTTAACATCATGGATCATTCCCATTGTTATCTGTAATGTTTTCCTTTGTCTGCTAAGAGTTCTTTGTATTATACATAGTATTAGACACCTAGAGTTTATCCCCACAGAGCAGCTTAGTAGTGCTAAGTCTGCTATAGTTCCTAAATTCACGTTGTAAATGTAAGTTAAAGTGTACGGGGTAAAATGATAACCTCTGTTTTTATTCTTTTCCCTTCCTCCCCCTCCACTCCTACTTGGAAATAAAGGATGGATCTTTATTGCTGACATCTGCAACGTGGAGTCAACCTCTGTCTGCGTTGTGGGGAATGAAGTCTGTCTTTGATATGAAGTAGGTATACTCTGATCCAGCTGCGGGATATGAGCAGTTAAACCATTCAGTATAGGCAGAAGCCCTAAGAACACACTGTGTGAGAGAACAGTACAGCACAGCTCTCACAATGTCTTTTGGGAAAAAAATACAGTTTGCTTCCTTTCTTATGTTTAGTCTCTATCTTCCCTATTTTTTTTGTACAGATAGCTTTGCTAAATTCTAAATACATAGTCCTATTTAATGCCAGGTAGATCAGCAAAATTACTGTTCTCCCTGAAGGCAAAGAAAAATGTTTGCATTTTTATTCTCATGTTTGTAAATTATCTTGACAATCTTTCTGTAGCCAGTTACAGAACTTTACTAGCATGGTGATTTGCATGGTGACATTTTCAGACCTGGATAAAGCCATTTAAAATCTATTTCAGTTCTTACAATTGTTCCTTCCCATAAAAATGGGTGGAAGGCTCTTTGTTTTTAAAAGTGAGACTGTTGGCTACCTTAGCTGTAAGCAGCAGTTTTGCTGTGACCTGTTTTAAGTCAGCCAGAGGACATTCTTCAGTGAACAAGTTTAACATGCCTCAGGCCTGCGGGTGCATTTGAACACGCGTGACGCCATTCGTTGCTCACTCCTCTAAACAGTGTTGTGTTTACAGCAGACCTTGTCGATGATGAGTCTGGGAATTTGCTGCTTGTGGCTTTTTCACTGGTCTGCTGTAAAGGCTGTGTCTGAAATAGATATTTTCTTGCAAATGCAGGTGGAGCATTTTAGCGTTGTAGTGTGCCATGGCCAATGGCAAAGTCTTCTCCACATTTTTAGTTTTCTGCATTGCTGGAATCTCTGGTGGTGTTTGGGTCACGTTTGGTTCTCACAGGTTGAATTTGCAGTTCCTTGACTTCTTCACTGGCTCTACCTACAGGCATTCTTTCCCTGATGACCACTATGTGGAGTTCAGCAAGCACTCTCAGGATAGGGTCATTGGCACAAAAGGAGACATCGCCCATGTAAGTACCAGTAAAGGTCATGGTTGTGAAGCTGTGACATTGAATGTAATTCTTCACGGGATGTTTATTAACAGATCTGGGTGTGCTGATACTCTATGGAACTGATGAGCTAAGAGGCTTTAGAGGAAAGCTTTGAAAGTGTCAAATAGCATCTCCCTGTGTCTAAGGGTATAAACATGATCACAGGAGGTTCCACTTCAATTGGAGAAGAAACTTCTTCTCAGTGAGGGTGACAGAGCCCTGGCCCAGGCTGCCCAGAGAGGTTGTGGAGTCTCCTTCTCTGCAGACATTCAAAACCCGCCTGGACGCCTTCCTGTGCAACCTCATCTGGGTGTTCCTGCTCCGGCAGGGGGATTGGACTGGATGAGCTTTGGAGGTCCCTTCCAATCCCTAACGTGCTGTGATTCTGTGATTTCAAACCACTGTAGCACAGGCAGTGTGCAGTGTTGCTTCTGTGGTCGGACCTTTTTATTTCCCCCTGAAGTTGCCTCCTTTGCCGTATTTTTCAGTAATAGCACTAATAACAATAAAAGCTGCACTGTAAACAGTAGCTCAGCCAACAGCTGTGGGAAATGGCTTATTAGAAGTGTCCTCCTTTTTGCCCGCCGAATTTGCAGCTAACATTACCAGTGTATTTTCAGAGAATGCTGTTGTAGTGCTTTGTATGAATACCTGCAAATTTGGCAGTCGCAGGCTTCCGAGTGCTTCTGCTTCTCAGTGCTGATTTGCATTCATTATAGGCACAATCTCTTCTGAAAGAGTATTTGCATAAAAAATTGTCATGAATTAGAAATTATTTGTGATTGTGTGTATTGCTCTGATTTGTTTAAGCAAACTATCCATTCCGGCCTAGTTTTCAACTTAGATTTATCTGGAAGTCAGAACATTTTGTGTATTGTTTGGTAAACAGATTTGTTTTCCAGTTCTGGAGAATTTTTGTATCTGTGTGAGTTTGAACGCGAGCGAAGCCCTGAGGGATGTTAAAATCAAATTTATCCGGGAAGATATTCATAAACCCTTTGTAGTAGTTAAAGCCCTTTTTATCTTTTTACCTTCCAACAGTTTTTTGGGACAAAGCTCAGAAAGTTGCCCTTCTGTATAAATGCAAGGAATTTTAACTTGTTTTCTATAGTTTCGGGCTTTTTTTCCACCTCACTATGTGCTTTGCAGTTTTTGTTTGTAAATACTATCTGCTCTGGAAGCAGTTCCATTTCTGAAGCAGTTTCTGGCTGAGTGGTACGTTGTGACTGCAGCTTCCCAGCCCACTTTTCATAATGGACTTAGTTTCTTTGGAACTAATCCCGATCGTATTGAAATGCATCAGTGAAGCTGCAGTAAGCTAAGGGCTGGCCAAAACGTGCTGTGGGACTTGGTTCCAGCTGTGAAACTCTTAAAGGACTGACAGGGTTAACTGGAAATAAAGTGAACTAGGGTGATTCTGGAAACAGTCTAGCAGGGAGAGCATGGGGTGATCTGAGGCACAGGTACATTACAAATTGTGACTAATCTTTCTTTTTCTTTTTAATCTAAAAGATCTATGATATTCAGACTGGCAACAAGCTATTGACTCTGTTTAACCCAGATCTTGCCAACAACTACAAGAAGAACTGTGCCACCTTTAACCCCACTGATGACCTTGTCTTAAATGATGGTGTCCTCTGGGATGTCAGATCGGCACAAGCCATCCACAAGTTTGACAAATTCAACATGACCATCAGTGGCGTTTTCCATCCCAATGGACTTGAGGTCATAGTCAACACAGAAATTGTATCCTTTGGCCACGGTGGTAGCTGATGTGCTGGGACTTCGAGAGTTTGTATTGATAAACGACTAGCTGTTTGCAGAAGTTGTATCAATGGCCTGCTGTGTTACAGGTTGTGTGGTAACCACAGTGTTTGTCTGTGACTCAAGTAAGTAGGAACTGTGATATGGCCTAGGGGAAATACTTAACACACAAAGAGAACGAGAGAGGTTTCCTTCTCTAATATATTCTGTGGTATCTCTGCTCTCTTCCCATCTCTTACAAAGATCAACCTTGAAGCTACTGCAGTAACCTCTCATGATGGGGAATGACGTTTTGAGTAAGAGCTTCTCATTTTGAGCACGTGGAAGGGGTGGTGGTGCTGGAATCCAACTCTGGTTCTGTCATATTTGCAAGAGGGTGGCGGTGGGGTTGCTTGATACAGTTAATCAGTTGTTTGCCACTGTGTTGAAAAGGGGATAGAAACTGAATAGTTTGTTGCTCCTTAGCCTGTATTTTTTCAGTGGGACCTCCGAACTTTCCATTTGTTACACACAGTGCCTGCACTGGATCAGTGTCGTGTGGTCTTCAACTATACTGGCACAGTTATGTACGGAGGTAGGATGTCTCAGTCTTGTGTCACTCTCCTTGGTAGAGATTGGTGAAACTGAAAGCTTCAGACTCTGTCTGACTCCAGGCCGTACCGGGATGTGTGAACTGGAATTTTTTCACCAAGTTTGCAGTGTATTGCTGACAAAGACAGCTTTCTCTAACATCAGCAATATCACAACTCGCTTGCGAGATTAAAAATCAACCTATTGAAGAAGAAAATCTGTGTAACGGCAGATCTGATGATGCTTGGGAGAATAATTTTGTCGAGTGTATTAAGTTTCAATGATCTGCAGTGTTAATAAAGGTGGCTCTGGAAGAGCAGATATTAAGTAGGTCTTGCCGAACTATCACATAAAAAGAATTGAGTCTGATTTGCTTTTAAGTTGATTAATGATAGTGATGAGTGGCAGGTGGATTTGTGGAATAATCTTTCCTTGTATCAGCTATGTTGCAGGCAGACGATGAAGATGACCTTCTGGAGGAGAGGATGAGAAGTCCCTTTGGCTCTTCTTTCAGGACATTTAATGCAACTGATTATAAACCTATAGGTAAGTGTAAAAGAGGAGCAAATAGCTTGGTCTGAAGGTTTGAAAGTGTATTGAAAGTTCTGCCTATTAACATTCACTCCCTCATCCTCTTTGCCTGTGTGACAAAACAGATTCTGCTATGACCTGTTCTGATTGAAGCATCAGAGTTGGGTTTGACACTGAAATACTGAACTAGGTTCAAGTATCATATCCTGTTCACTGTGTGGTTGCCTTACTTGCTACCGTTCAGCAGTTCTGGCTTTGTTTTCCTTTTCCCTTTCCAAGTAGGGCATAATCTGAACTAGTAGGTCATTTGGACAAGGTGTCATTGGTCTCATTTCAGGAAGGGCTGCATTTTCTTCTCTTCTCTATTTTCAGTATTTTCTAACAGCATTTCCCCATGCTGGCAGTTCAAAACGCTGTCAGTTTGGCCTCCAGCTTGCAAAGCTCCTAGAGCTAAGCTAAACACTGCTGTGGACATAAACAAATGTGGCTTTCACTATTGAAAGGAGATACGGCTCACAGCTCGGTCCCTTGGTTGCCACCTATCCTGGACGATTATCTGCTGTTTACTGTGCTTAGAGAAGCCAATAAATGTATTATCAAGGGAGGAGAAATTGTGCAGAGCAGGTTAAGAACTTACCTGGCTATTTTTTTATGGCAGCCTCCAGCTTTTCTAATTCAGCTTGTAATAAGGAATATTGACAAATGTTAATTTCTCTCTTATTTCAGCTGTTGTCCCAACATTTTATTATCTGCTTTTAGACATACATTGTTAGATCTTTCCTTTCAGCAAGCATTAAGTAACGTGCCGTTAACCACTGAGTTTGTTTTGTCGTGTTTTCCAGCTACCATAGATGTAAAGCGGAATATCTTTGACTTGTGCACAGACAGCAAGGACTGCTATCTGGCTGTCATTGAGGTAAAGGAGCTAAGAATAAACTCTGGTCTCTGTAGCATGGTTTGAGTGCAGTGGGTTTTGTTTCTTATTAAACCCTTCAGATGATTCTGGAGTTCCTGCTGTTTAATTAATGTCCTAATTAGTGTTGGCGTTTTGATGCTGTTAGGCTTTTTGTTGTCCACCCACAGCAGTCCTGATTTTCTGTCTGTGATTCCTTAAACTTCCAGACACATTTGCCGCCTTCTTCACCTTAAAATGCTTTTAAAGGTTTTTCTTCTCATAAGCATAGAGAAATGCATTTTTCCTTATTTATAGCAATAACTTCCTATTAAAACTTGCCCTGTATCAAGTATCTGGGAAGTGCAATGTTCCTGGCACTCCCCATGGAACTTTTATTGTTCCTTTCTCGCTTGCCTTCCTAGCAAGGATTGAAGCAAAAATTCGTGAAACTTCTACAAGTCTGTTAAGGGGGAAGTAAAATTAAACTAATGGGCCTTGAACCTGACTGTGTAAGCATAGTGACTAACTAAAAATCCTGTTGACTTAATACTCTGTGAACTGCTGATCCTTACAGCCCAAAACGAGCGAGTCAAGAATTTGTAGTAGGGCAGGCTTCATATTTAACTACTGAAGTTGGAGTTGCGAAGGTTGTGAGGCCAAGATACGATGTTTTTTTTCTGTAGGAGTCATTGGAAATGTTATTTCCTGGTGCGTGGCAGTGGTGGTTGCTGGGGACTCTTGTTATATCACATCCTTTAGCGTTCTCTCAAGGCATAGGGTTCAATGGTGTAATAGGGAGACAGATTTGAAAGGGAAGTGGTGTGCAGTTAGGTGAGAACTAAACCAAAGCATGCTAAGGATCCAGTAAAGGTTGTGTTAAGTCTACTACTAAGAGTGAGTTGTGGGTGACAGGAGCAGGAAGTAGATATTTAAATCACTCCTGGGCTGATCCTTGAAACCCAAAAGACTCTGTTTTACTGCTGATTGTACTCCTGCTAGTAAAAGGGATGGAAGGATTTTGGTGATATTTCTGTAATTGAGATCAGATGTAGCACTGAGCATGAATGCTGAGCTTAATTCCTGGGGCTAACTGCTCTGTGGGCATCTCTTTTTCAGAACCAAGGGAGCATGGATGCCATGAACATGGATACAGTTTGCAGACTGTACGAAGTGGGCAGGCAGCGTTTGGCAGAAGATGAAGAGGATGAAGAAGAAGATCAGGTGAGCAGTATAGCATTGACCTGCTTGTTCCTGAGCAGCTGTTAGCCATCGACATGGGAAAGGCCACAGGTGTTCATTGCTACCTGTAAAGTACCTGGTTTGGTCTCACCTAGTAAAGTAGATCACTTTACTGTCAGTGTAAACTATCTGTGCAGAACCTGTGTGGACAGTAACTGGGGACACTGTAAACCAGCATAATTTGCAGCTTATTAATTTTCCTGGGTGTTTCAATCTTGATCAGAAACTTTTCTGTTTGTTCTGCTTGGTTTGTTTTTAATATTTTGACACCCAATAGAGACAGTAGCATTTTGAGGTTTTCCATTTTTCAATTCCAGGTCTCATATTTGGGCATAACTTGTCACCAATTTCCGAATGAGACACAACTTGTGACTTAACGCAGTGAAAGCGCACAGTACTTCTATACAGGAAAATCTTTTAAGAATTTGAAAGCGAGCTGTAGGTTTGCATTGGGATGTGTCGCTTTTCCTTCTCAGATCAGCCATTTGATCTTTGGCAACTTTACAAAGGAGCTAAGAGTTGCAGTAAGTGTTCCTCAGGGTGAGGTTGGTAGGATACACAGTAGCACAGAACGCTTACTGCAGTACAGTGAGAATTCAAGACAAGTTTGTAGCTTTTTTGGGTGTCGGCTGTTTGGTTTTGGGGTGTGTGTCTGTGTGTGTGGTGTTTGTTTGGTGGTTTCAGGGGATATTTTTGGAACAGGCAAAGATCTTATGCTTCAAATCCCTACAGATTTAAAATGCATTATTCTCTGCTGCTTGCCTGGTACCTGCATTCTAGTAAATCGTGTATTCGTGAGAAAAGCTGACTTGGGAAGCAATGAAGGAGGGGGAAATGACTGTTCCTCCCAAAATGTTTCTCCTTCCTAGCCATCCAGTGCTTGCCTCAGGCAGTAGTTTCTATTTTTGTCTCTGCTTCCCCTGTTTTTATTCACATTCAGTAGATTGTAGTGAACTTACTCACATTTTCTTTATGAAATCTCAAAGAAGTCGTTGGTGGCAGACGTTGATTTTGCATTGTACAATGATTAACTCGCAGCTATCAAAACCCTGTTCTGGGGTATCGCTGGTAAGTGTTGACTTAAGTGGAAATCTGTATTTGTATAGGAGGTCGTAGTCTGAATGGTGTCGGTTCCAGGCTGTAGTGCTAGGTACAAGCAGAGATAAGGAGTCTACCAGCTGTCAAATGTGGCTGGGGTTCTTCCTGTCGTACACACGGAGGTGTCCACAGGCAAAATTTAAGCACGCTAAAAGCTTTTCTGTAAAGCTTACGGAGTAATCAAACAAAGGCGCTTTGGGATCAGTTTGCAAGTTGAGAGTAACTAGTTGATACTGCACAATTGCTGCTTTTTATGATCTTCATTTCTGGGGTTTACAGATGTTTCCTAGAAGTAACTTTTCAGGTTGGTTACAATCAAGTTTCTTTAGTAAGAGGGATTTGGTTTTAATATAAACACTGATGAACCCAGGTTGAATTCAATCTATATGTATTTAGCAAAGCCTAAACTAAACCCCTTGCTCTCAGTCCTGAGGCTGTTCACTGCTGTTCCTCCAGGTTTGTTTTAGTCTTAGGCTTACAGAAACAGCTTTTGTCTCCATAGAAACATCCAGCACTGGGCTAGGATGAGTAGAGGTTTCCAGAATGAAGACAGAATCTCTCTGCACAGCTGTCTGCTAAGGCCAACGGGGATTTGTTTCCTGATGTCAGGAATTTTCTGTGTATACATATGCTCACATATATGGAAGTGTTTCCTACTTGCCTGGTTAGTTTCTGTGATTTAGGCTTTGAAAAACTAGAAAGAAACTTTCAAACTTGTTGGCACTTCTCACAGAAGTTCTAAAACTTCTGGATAAAGGAAGATGCTTTCTGGTCTTTTTTGTTAAAATGGGGTGGGTGGAAATCCAGGTGAATCAATGACAATCTGGTGTTTCTTTGGGGAAGAAATTCAGAGCAAACATTAATCAGGCCCTTGTATCTTTACACCTTCACTTTATGCATGTATATACGTATTTGTATATGATCTACGTGGATCTGCACGTATATCAGAGCAAGTACACTGCTTTGCCTATACAGAAAGTAGTAAGTACTCAAATAGAAGCATGCTTCATGAGCAAGCCTTGCTTGAAAGTCAAGTGATGCAGAATAAAATAGCTCTTAAAATTGTGCTTGAGGCAAGGTAAGAACTGTGGAGGAGAGGATCTGCCTGACATTTTTGACTTTGATGCCTCACGATGTCAGTTTTGTCAAGTGTCAACTGATACCTCTGACAGATTTTGAAAAGCAAAAGGCAGAGTCTGTAAAATGAACTTAGAATGAGTGTTTGCCCCATAGATTTCTTTGTTTCTTCTCTTACTGAAGTGAAGAAAGGAAACAACAGTGTTAGTCCTGCTTTCTCAAACCAAACCTTGTAAAATCAACTGATGTGTTACAGAAATTGCACTCAAATTAGAAGTTCAGGCTGACTTCGCTGGCCTGTGTATGGTGCTGCTGCAGTCCATGTTTATGGTTTTGTTTGAGATACCTGAGAACAGCACCGCTGTAGCTGGGTTCTGCCTTGGCTGTTACACCAGCCTTTCACATCACATCTCTGGAAAGCTGCCTTTTCCTAGTTGTGGCCAGTAATTCAGAGCTGTTAAGCTTTATTAAACAGAACAAATGCTAAATGGGTATTGATACTCTGGTCTCTGCTTACTGTGATAGCTGAGAGAAAGTGGAGATGTAACACACTTAGCAAGAGCCAGTTTACAAGCGTTTTCTGTTGGATGTTTGACTCCAAAAATACTAGTCTTTCTGCCTTGAACTTCCATGAGATTTGTGTGTTATTTCACTGCTGGGTGAGTACCTAAACGGGTCCATCAGCGACTGACAATCTCACTCGTGAGTATTTGCAGAACGATGTTCAGTCTATGGGGAAATAGGCAGCGTTTCCTATTCTTCAGCCCGGCAGCAAGATCCTCCTCCCTCTTCCTCCAGCATTTGCCACTCTTTTGATACACTCCTTCAGAGTCAGACTTAACAAAAATAAGGTGGTTATCTGAGCTACTGGTACAGATGCTGGACCACCTTTTGGTTGTTAGCTTGCTTCATTCTTAGTTACTTCCCTTTCCTGGCTGGTTAGTGTCCCCGGTCAGTAATCTGCTGTCTTCTGTAGTGAGGCAGACGAGGAATTTCAGAGGAACTGGCGCAAAGGAAAGTGCCGATCTTGCCTAGAAATGGCACGTGGCAGTTGCTATGGGCTAGGAAGGAGACTTCATAAGTATTAAGTGATCAGAAAAGCTAAAACCAAGGGTACTGGCTGAGCACAGAGTAGACTCAAGACGGAAAACTTAAGTCTGGATGGTGTGATCTTCTGAGTGGCTTACAGAATGTTCAGTCTGTGCAGTTTTACCTCTCTATTTTAGTTTTTCTTTCCATATCAGTTCTTTAAGGCCTGTTTTTTCTCTCTGCTGCGTGATGTGAATGATGTTGCATCTGTGTGGCTCAAGTATTAATCTCAGTTGCTGTCATGTTCAGAGAGATTTATCGCTTCAGCAGCAGATTTCCTCACCTAGCTGTCCCTGTCCTATAAAGTGTGTTCTACTTCTTTTGCCAGAACTGAAGAACTGTTAATTATGCTGCAGTGCTTCTGGGCTATCCAAATGGTGATGGTAGGTGTGTAATTTGTCTTTTTGCATTGGTTTAGAAAATTCTAGGTGATGTGAAATTAAAGTTCTGGAGATAAGGCAATAAAGACTTAAAAGACACTCACTATTCTAACACGTGGTTTAGCCAGGATGGAGAACGTTTTTCCTCAGCTATGTGGTCTTTGTGATCCCAGTTTCTTCTTTTATTTTAGGACTTGCCCCCTGTCTGCCTGCAGCAGCAATTCCACTCTATTTTTACTGCTGTTGGTTTGATACAGGTTTGTTTTCATGTGCACACTTACTTGCTGAGGAAAAAAACCCACAAATCCCATTTGCATATGTATTTGAGAACCATCAGACCATGGTGGTGCTTTGTCACTACAAGCTGCCTAGAATGGTTTATGTCACCCTTAGTTTCTCAGGAGCTGTTCCTGTAGCATTCGAAGATGCAGTTTGGTTTGAAATCTTGCTCAAGATTAAATGGTTTGGGCTTGGAAGTGAGTTTGGGCTTGTTAGCTGAGGGGAAAGACAAGACTAGGTAATCTAGGGCATAAAATTCCTTACATGCTTGACCCCCAGAAGGTCTGTGGTCTATATTTAAACTTTTTCCACTGCCCGTTGTTCAGGGAGTGTTAAGATGTGGGTGGGAGAGGAACTCTGAAGAGACTGAAAACCAGACATTGTCGCTCCTGAGAGCTGCCTATTGAAGGATCAGCAAGTACCAGTCTGCTACACAGATGCTCTGGAAGCAAAGAGAGCAGGGGATAGATGTGGAGAAAGATAAATCACTACAACAAGGAGTCTTATTCACATTCTTCAGTGAACTTGTATTTGCACAACGATCAGATGTTCTTTTTCATGAAAGCAAAGTCCCTTCCCGTGCTGGAAACGGGTAGTAACTAAAATAATACTGATAATTTGGAAGAGACCAGATGACTGAAAATGAGTTTGCTTTTCTCTAGGAGAAATTTGGGGGAAGAGGGTGAAAGAGAGGGAGAAGTAAACTAGGAAGTGGTTTCTTGCAAAAGTAATTAAATTGAACAAAATAACGAGACTCTGGGAAACATGAATTTTATTACCAAAAAAAAGAGAAAAAGAAATTACTAGAGAAAGTAAAGTTTATAGAAGCATATGCTTACCAGCAGATGATTAGCCAAAAGTGAATTAAATACAATTAAATATGAGCAGAAGATGTGGAAAAATGGGAGAAGCTTCACTGCCATTTGTTAACTTTTAAATTTGCAGATAAAGGCAGACTCAGAGATGAAAATAAGAATAGTTGGAGTAGAGCAATAGAGTAAAATCCTATAGCATGAGTCAGACTGAGAGGTGCAACACAAATGGTGTTTTCAGAGGAAGGGGTTGCTGCTGGGAAGCATCTTCGAGTGAGATGTGTTGGCTTGGAAGCGATGGCAGGAGGTGAGCACAGGGGATGGCAACAGCGGAGCAGTTCCTGGAGCAGTGACAGAGGGAGCTGGGCAGAGAGCTATCGATGGAAATAGTTGCTTTGAGCTGTGAATCAGCTCCTAGTAGAGGAATAAAAAGCAAATGAGATGTTACAGGAAAAGATGAGGCTTTTTGTAACAACTGCAACCATGTCAAACAAGCAAAAAATCAGGGACCTGTAGATCTTAAAACTGAGTTAAGGTTTGCAGACCCGCTGTCAACAGTTGGAAAAGACCTATGGGATCTTGTCAACAGCCACCCTGGTGTGGATTTGAGAGACTACGTAATCTGCAGTCTCAAATTCTGTTCATCTGGCCCTATACGGTTTTTGGATCCAAGAAATGTAAGAAAACTCTATAAAAAGTCTTAAGAGTGCTTATAAAGCAAGATACACTGCTGATCCTGCAGTGCTGTGAGTCATATTTCCAGAAAGTACTTTGTGCATACACTGACTTAGTGTTAAAATGCAGCGCAGAATTATGTGAAAATTAAAGAAAATAATCAAAGCTCTGCCTAGTTAACACACATCTTGCATCAGAGTTTGAATAAGTGACATTCGTGTTTTCCTGAACCTTTGAATGTGTTTTGGGAGATGAACACTGGTGAGTACGTTAAGTATCAATAAACTGTGCTACCCCAAAAGACAAATTCTATTCGTTTTTATGTGCATAGTGAGTAGGTAAAGGGGAAGAGTAAGAAAGTTGAGGATGAAAGCCTATGAACTGTGTGCAGTGCTGCATCAAAGCACAGTGTGGAAGAAAATACGTAATGCTTGAACAAGAGCAAAGGGTATTTACTAAGCTGTGGACGGGCTGTGAGTCGTGGCAACATGAAGAATTAAGTGTTTGGGTGTTGGGTCTTTTGTTGCAGTACTGCCACCCCTGTTTGTGCCATTCCTTTAGGGGATGTTAAATTGATTTCCTCTCTACATTGAAATAAACTGAACCAGATCTGCTTGGCTCTCTGAATATTGACGTAAGATGGCAAACTGGTAGTACAGTTAAATTGCCAGTAATTTGCTTTGAGGTGATCTTAAGATTAATCCTTTGCTTTGTAGTCAGCTTTTCTGATTCTGTAAGTCGTGTCCAACTTTTCTCGTACTACTGCATCTCTGTAAATCCGTCTGTATGCAGGCGTGTTGAAAAGCTGATATGAACCCCTTTCCCCTCTTAATCATCCTCGGAGTAGCTCCAGGGCCATAGACTGTGTTGAAGCTGGTCGTGTGATGCTGTGTAAGTGAATTTTGGTGAGCTGGCGAGTGTTGAGATTTCTCTAATTTGCACATTGGAATTAATTGTCCCATTTTGCAATCTGACGGTTCCTGCGTGCTTTGTACTTGTTTAGTGTACAACTGATGATCCGATCCATTACTGACTTGATTCCTAAGACTTTTTGACTTAAACTGATACAAACCCTTTGTACAGAGGCTCTTTTTCAGCCTAAGCTTGTCTTCATTGGTTGAGCCCAGCAATTTGCAGGTTAAACTGGGGCCTGTCCCTGTATGGACATCCTACTTCTATCTGAAGTTGCAGCCTCCCTCTTTGTTATCCCCTTACAATTGTAACTGGGGCTTGGGTTTGTTCTCTTGTTTAAATTGCCAGCTTTGTCTTTGTTCATTGCCTTATTTTTGCAGCCTTCTTGCTTTAACTGGGGTGAATCAGTAAAGTAAGAGAAGTGGTGCCAGGGGGACCTTTTGTGTATGAAACAGGGTGGGTGCTTCTAGATTAAAATTGCTTTGTTATAATTGTGGTGCTGTGTTGTCGAAGAGCAGAAGGAGGTGGTCATCCAGGTATGTTGGTGCTATGATGACCTCTACATTGTGGCTGTTATGTAGTGACATCTGTGTGTGCTGGAGATGAAGAGGAGCAACACCAGTGCAGTATTGTACAGATAACACAGCAGAAAACCCCTGGTGTTTGTGTTCACTGTAATATATAATAATAGAGTTACTACATATCTATATAATACATAATTACAAATTTTATTCTCATCAGGGCTCAATGAGTAATGTGCTTTAAACTGTTCTATTCTTGGCATCTATCAAAGTAAAGCTTCCTTAAGTTAATCCTAAATTTAGGTCTCTAAAAGCAATTAATATACCTCAATCACAGTATAATTAAAATGGGTAGCAGTGTGACATCCTTAATTTAAGAGCTGGGCTCCATCGTGTCCCTCTGAGTGTTGCCTACTCCATTTAAAAGGAAGCATTACATTTTTAATTTTTTCCTACATCATGGTCTCAGGCTGGGATTGGTTGAAATCTGACATGAATTGCATAGGAAGATAAGGTTTTGGTCTGGCCCTGCTGCAGTCACAGTGCACCTGGCTGTAGAGCGGGCACACTGGAATATCAGGCCGTGAGTCAGCGCTGATTGCAAGGCAAAATGGTAATATAAATGTTAATATAATAATGAAATGTTAATATTAAATGTAAAAAAAAGAAATACAGGGGGAAGGTTATGAGGTGGTCGGTCTGTGATTCTGCAGTGCTACCCTCGTGCCTTCTGCTGGAGAGGGAAGAGAAAGTTTCCTGAGGAGGAATGGGAGGACTCTAGGAACATCTAAAGATCCGATCTAAGCAGCTTTTACAGAGAAAAGCTCAAGCAGAAGAATATCTTGAGCCATCTACAGGAGTTAGTGATGGCTAAAACAATTCCCTGATATCTGGGTCATGCGGAGCGTGCTGCTCTGTGGCTCCTGTGGCCCAGTTTACTCCAGTGAGGAAGATAAGCAGAGGTGCGTGCTTGTTTTGCATAGGTGTGCACGCTGGTTCTTGGGAACCGCTGATGAGTACCTAGGAGCTTTTGCAGGTTTCTCCTTCACAAATCCAATGTGCTCTGGAATGACTGTTCTGCCTGTCTTCCCTTGTGACATTGCAGGAGGATTTGTTGTTTTCCTACTTCTATACAAGGATGCTGAGTGAGTCATTGGGAAAGGCATGGCAATGTTATCTGTATATGGATCCCTTAGGTGAGACAGTTGTGGTATCTGACGGTACGACCTAGATACCCATTAACAGACTGGATATCCCTTACCAGTGGTGGTGTTCGACTCTACCTGGTATTTCCTCATACCTTCCTCAGCTATCAGTCCCACAGATTGGTTCTGGGTGCAGAAGCTCCGTGTGCTTTAAGAGAGATCTCACCAAGGTTGGTTTAAGCTAATAGTGTCTTTCCCTGCATTTTACATCTCATCTAAATCAGAAATGACTGAAGGACTGAGCACCCACGCTGCTTGATGCAAAGCAGAGGTTTTGGTCCAGTTGAAACGAAAGACTAGCAGCGAAGCCATGGAGTAAGGGGTCTTATTGCATGGCCTTCTCAAGAGTGCAGTGTGGTGACGTGTTGGTGGCCTCCAGTGAGAGGAGATTGAGCCAATGGCACCTGTGTTGCACCAGCATTTTCCAGATAAGACTTTGGAGGGCTGCAAATGATCGAGCATGTGTGATGTCTGGATACAGGGAGAAATGACAACTATAGGTGTATTTTCTTCAGTTATTCTTATTCCATTTGTTTTAATGACTGCAATGGACTATTTTTGCTGTCTTTATAGGAAGAAGAAGAGCAAGAGGAAGAAGATGATGATGAAGATGATGATGATACAGATGACCTTGATGAACTAGATACAGACCAGCTGCTGGAGGCTGAGCTGGAGGAGGATGAGAACAACGAGAATGCTGGTGAGGATGGAGAAAATGACTTTTCTCCCTCCGATGATGAGGAGCTCGCCAACCTCCTGGAAGAGGGAGATGAGGGTGAAGACGAAGATTCTGATGCTGATGAGGAAGTTGAGCTGATTCTTGGAGACAGTAAGTGTGTGCCCAGCTTGGTGACCACAGGTGATGCTGTCCTTTGTTTAATGTTCTGACAAATATGCAACAGCCAAGTCTTCCCCGAAATGACTTGGTTGACTTACCCCCTTGCTGGTACAAAAGGCACAAATCATCACGGTGGTTCACCTGTGGCCTCTCAAAGTAATCTGTTGGTAAAAACAGCTCTTATCTGAGTGTGAGTCCTGGAAAGGAAGGTATCTCCTTTCTTCAAGTGCTCCCAGATGTGTGTGAGAGAACTTAAAGGCAGGCCAAGAAACTCCATGTGAAGACGCTTTGTCTGCCTGCTTGCCTGTCCTGCTCTTCAAGGGGGTGCTGGTTGAAGTGTTACCTCTCCTGTCTTCCCTGCCTTATTTGTAACTGTAAGGACAGAGAAGCATTTTTGATCCTTGGTGCTATTCTTTCCCTTTTGTAACTGCTTAAAGTGCAAAACCAAGGTGGCGTTTGTGACTTCACTTCCTTCCTTAGACTGCTCTGAAGCTAACCTAACTTTGGGGATAAAACTTAAATTGTTCTCTTTTTCTGGCATTCCACCCATGCCGAGATTGGAAAAGTTAAAGTGTGTGTGTGTGTGTGTATGTTTGTGTGTGTGTGCACAAGAACAAAAGTTCTGAACTGTTTACATAGCAATTCAATTTGGAAAAAGGCTTCACAAGAAAGAAGGTGAGTAGGACAGCACAAGGCTTGGGGTCTATGACACCAGATCTTTTTGGCAGCACAATTTTTGAGTATGCGTGGCCGAGCCTCTTAGTTCGTTTTTAATTTCCCAGCTGTAAAATGGGGATAATGTAGTTACCTTAAGTTAAAAGGTTGGTAAGAATAAGTAATTGCAGCGTGCAAGGTGTTTGATTCCCACCTCAGCTCTCACATTCATTTCCTGTCACTGCAGGACTTCAGTCTCCTCTGCCAATACGCTGGAGGATTAAGCATGCCAGGCCTCTGTTTTGACACTGGTGTGGCTGGCAGACTCATTCACCTTCTCTTCTCTGTTAAAAAGTAGCTCAGTCGTTTGAAGGATGTGGCCACATCAAGTTGCCACAGTTATTCTGTGAGTTCAGTCCGTTCTCTTGAAGGTAGTAGGCATACAATGCAGGACCACATAGGACATCTGCATGACTCGGATTCATTAATAGCACGTTGCAGCTCAACATTTTGGGGTTGTGGATAACTTCTGCCTGTTCCAGAGCTGGCAGGACCTTGTTGACACAGCTCCACTTCTGTTTCTTCAGGGTACACAGGACCAGAAGCTATTAAGAGAGCACCCAGAGTGCTGTCACTTGAGTTGTCCAAGGGGCAGAGTGAAGGGAAGTTCATTTCAGTTTTGTTCCTGTAACAAAACTAGGTGCTCCTTGACACCTTTAGTTATTTCAAGCATGCTCTGCAGAGCACTGCGTATTATGAAACGGCCACATCTGTTCACCATTAGATAGAGCCACTTGGCCAGAGCTCCAGGCTGGTGTCACCGTGGAGCTGCAGCCAGCCCGTCCTGTGGCTGTTGGGTTGCTCGGCAGCGTCTTTGGGAACTTAGAGCAGGGAGTGTGGCTCTGCCAGGCTGATGTGTGCACGGTCCTTGCGCAGGGTTTGATAAGTGGGGTTCTGTGGCTGCTGCTCTGCGACTTCAGCTTCATCTGCCTTGCTGCTTGTTTCGAGAGCAATTAAAACTTCCCTCTCCTTTGCTTATGCTGTGTTCCATAATTAAAAGTTGTAAGGGCTCCTGCAGTGTTGCAGAGTACAGATCTGAGGCATGGTGATGTATTTAGAGTGCTTCCTATTGCAGACCCTTGCTGTGTTTTGGATGAACCTCCCTAACGTACAGTGGGTGTGCTTCAAACCAAAGTGATTCAAGCATCAGTTGAAACAGAGGAGGGAGTGGCTTTGGTTCCTTGTGCTTTGGGAGAGGTTTTTGGTTCCTTTTCAGGAATAATCCATGGAGAACCTTTTAAGTATGAGTTTGTCTTCCTCCTCCTTTGTCACCAGCTTTAGGAGGGTGGATTTTTGTCATGTCCAAACCAGTCCATGCAGTGTGCAGAGCTGGCAAGAGCTTGTTCCTGGGCCAGTGGAGCGTCCTCGAAATACACGGGTGACATAGGATGGAAGAAAGAGATGGAGTTGTCACCAGTAGCGTGGCTGACTCTTGTTCCCCCTTTTCTTCTGTAATCAGAAATGGCAGCTTTCAGGCAGGTCTATGAGGTAGTAACTGCAATCAGGTTTACATTATAGACATTGAGCTTGAAATGGGAAGGCTGTGTGGTGGACTGGTGAATCAAAAGTTAGGAGATGCCATCTCAAACAAAAAAAGCCCAAACAAACAGAAAAACCACCAAAAAAACCCCAAAACAAGCAAAAAAACCCCAACCCACTAAAGCAAACACGAGAAAACCCCCAAACAAACCTGATTTGCCAATGAACGGGGTCCATGGAAAGGGCACAGACACCAACGCAAAGAGGAGGCTCATTTTGCTATCTATTTCAAGGTAATACAGAAATAAGGGAATGCATTTAGTTGGAGAGATAAGCTTATTATACTTGAGTTTAAGCAGCAGAAAGAAGCAGCAGGGTAATGCACCTAATCATTGCTACATGAAGTTAGTGATGAAGAGAGCTGCATCACGGGGCAGCAGGGAGGTTGGGGAAAGGGTTTGTGCCCTCTGCTGCTTGCCTGTGGTTTGTTTCTTTCCCTGAGGAAAGCATCTGAGGAGGGGTGAGCCTTCCAGAAGGCCTTACTTGCCTTGACAGGCATTTTAGAGATCTGGTGTAGCTGAGGCAGCTGAGAGGAAGTCTTGGTGTCTTTCTTTTATTTATTTATGTATTTTTTTTACCAAAAAACCACACAACTGTTTTTTACACCCAGTTCACTGCAGCATCCAATGAATTCCCATCAGAAAAAGAGCCAGCATCACCTGTAAGGTAAGGCAGGAGACCTCTTGCTGCCAGAACTGCTACCACTTCCCTCTTGCACAACTGAGGGAGGAGAGAGATCCGTTTAAGATAAAAAGCAAGAGTGTGTGTGTGTGTGACTGCTTCTGGCAAATCCTTACATGTCTTCAGTCTGTACCACAACAAAGACAGCCAGGAAAAGCACAGATTTCCAGTGACCTTTAATGAGTGCCATGTAGTTAAAGTCATTACAGACACCTCCGGGTTGCTAGAGGAGGGCTCTAGGTATGGGTGTGTGGATTCCTCCTGGCTTTGTGGGGAGGTTTTCTGCTGTGCGGTGTAGAGGGGACTGACAGGGCCATGGGAACACAGCACTGAGACTGGGCCTGACGTCCTGGATTATGCATTAGCCATTATACAGGTAATATACATACATTATATGTGCATCATACAGAGGCCACATCCACCACATCGGGCTGGCGGAGCTGTCAAGCTGTTCACATAACGCCTGCGGGGATGACTGCCAGCCCTGTCCAGCCCCGGCACGAAGAGCTGTGGCACTTGGGTGTGCAGTCAGTTGTGCGGGCAGGTAGCTCACTGCTGGTGCTCCCAGAGACACTGCCAGCTGATAGAAACTGCGCTTGCTAAAGCTGCTCTGCTCCAGACCCGCTGTTTTAGCCAGGAAAAGCAAGCTCTGGTGCAGATTTGCTGACTGGTTTGACTGGTGGTGCTCGCTGCCTCCATCAGATGATCAAGGGAGTGGAGCATCTCCCTTCTGAGGAGCAGCTGAGGGAGCTGGGTCTCTTTAGTTTGCAGAAGAGGAGACTGAGGGGAGACCTCATTCATGGTTATAAATATTTAAAGGGTGAGTGTCACGAGGATGGAGCCAGGCTCTTCTCGGTGACAAACAATGATAGGACAAGGGGTAACGGGCACAAACTGGAACACAGGAGGTTCCACTTCAATTGGAGAAGAAACTTCTTCTCAGTGAGGGTGACAGAGCCCTGGCCCAGGCTGCCCAGAGAGGTTGTGGAGTCTCCTTCTCTGCAGACATTCAAAACCCGCCTGGACGCCTTCCTGTGTAACCTCATCTGGGTGTTCCTGCTCCGGCAGGGCGATTGGACTGGATGAGCTTTGGAGGTCCCTTCCAATCCCTAACGCTCTGGGATTCTGGGATTCTGTGATCACCGCTGCTGGTGGCCACCCCTTGTACCTCTGTGCAGCCCCAGCAGCTGTGTTCTCCTTCCCCAAACCAAACGTAACCCGCGTGTCTCCTTTGCAGCTGACAGCTCAGACAACTCTGACCTGGAGGACGACATAATCCTGTCTCTGAACGAGTGAGGAGCGGCTGCCAGGCGGTGTCGGCAGGAGGAGACGCTCCCTTCCCAGCCCGGAGACCGGAGACCAAATTGGAAACCGATCCTGAGCACCCCAACCCTTTTTCTGCTGGGGAAACCTGAGGAGCTCCAGCCCGCCCGCTGCGTTGGTTTGAGTGAGGCTCTACAATAAAGAGACCTCTTTTTTTTCTCTCTGCCTTTTTTTTTTTTTTTAATATTTTATTTTAGGCCGAGATGACTCTGCTCTTCAAGAAAACTTCTGAAGATATTTCACAATATATTTTCTTTGTATAAAGTTCTTTCCTAAAGAACAGAAATAGTTTTGTATAAAACGAAAACAAAACACAAAAAAAAAGGCAGGTGTTCTAGTGAAGCAGGGGATGAACTTTGTATTCCTGTAGTACCTTGTTACGATGGGGTAGGTCTGGGGGAGAAAAATGGTTTAAAGTGAAAAGAAGAGGCATTTTTATGCAACTACTGCGTGAAATAAGAGGATCATGGTTTCTAAACGTTGTTGAGGAGTGAGAATATTTTTATTTTAAATATGATTTTATTTTTTAAACGAAAAAAAGCAACCGGTGATGCCACCTCCTCTTGTGCCAGGGAAGAGCCCTGGGGGTGTTTGTTAAGGACTTCAGGGCAGTTCAAAGTGGAGATGCTCCCTGTGCCACCAGCTGTAGGGGGGAGGCTGAGACCCCTGGTTTGGCCTGGCCAGAGCCTGGTGTTCCTGAAGCCAGGGGGATCTGGGATGAAGTTTGAGCCCCTCCTTCTCCCCTCTGCCCTTTGTGGTTCAAGTTTTTTTAATTTTTATTATTTTTTTTTCCCCCCCTCTCCCTCTTGTCCTCTGTGTGGAAACTGCGAATCGAAGGCCTTTTTCTTTAATGTAAAGTGTATTTATTAAAAAATTAAATGCAGATCCCGTCTCTGTTTACAGCTGTGAATTGTGGCCGCGCATCCTCCGAGCCCCGCGCAGCTGTGGCAGGGGAGCAGCAACGGGGAATCGGTGCTCGGCTGCAGTCAGGAAATGGGGCTGAGGTCCCCGAGAGCGCGGGCTCCAGGCGCCGTTTCGGTCGTGGGGACTCCCAGAGCTGCACGGTGACACCTCGCAGTGACATTTCCCAGCCACAAACCCGGCTGCCTGACAGCCTCGAGGTCTCGGTGGGGTTTTGGGCAGCGTTTTGGGCTGCGCTGCGTGGGAGCTGCAAGGTGCCACTGCCAGGCTGGGAGCCGCGTGTGAAGAGGCAGCGGAGCATCCAGGCTGCGGTGCAGCGGTGGGGAGCACAGGAAGCTCTCGGAAAGGCAGGAATGGCATTGGGCTCCTCGTCTGTCTGTGCTCTGGTGTCACAGGGGCTGCCCTGTGGCCGTCCTGTTGCAGGCAAAGGAGGTGCTGCTGTTTGTGCACAGCGAGGAGTCCTGCCCTTTGAGGGGATAGAAAGGCTGCAGTCGAGTGGGTTCAGTTGAGTGCATCAGAGCTGAAGGTGCAAGTGTGCTCAGCGCCTCCTTGGACAAGGCCACTCGCTGCCCGTGCTGTTTATTCCCAGGTGTTCAGGTAAAATCCACCCGATGGTTTAACTTTCTCTGCGTTGGCAGAACAGGGAGCTGCAGGCTTCCCCTTGCCTCTCCAGCAAGTTTTCCCCCAAGAACTGTCCTCCTTTCAACTAAGGCTGAAGGTTTCCTTGCCCCAAGAGGAAGGATTTTCTTTTTAACCAAGAGAAGGGATTTTCCCCCCCCCCCTCCAGCACTGCATCTACTTCATGCACTTACCCAGATCTCCTTGTTAATAATTAAAAAGAAAGGTTCTGATGCAACTTATAAGGGATAATTGTACCCTACAGAGTCGAGTTGCGATTACAGCAGTGTTTGAGGGCGGCGTTCGGATTCAGTGAGGGGACTGAAGATGGGATGTGCCTCCAGCAGCCTCTGCCTTCTCAAAAAGACATCTCCTGCAACTTCACCTTAGGAAATGTGCTGCTCGGGAGGAGGAAGCAGCACATACAGCTGCGAGTAACAGAGGGAGAGGCTGTGTGTGTGTCCTGGCATTTACACCACAGCTGTAATCAGCTGCATCTGCCGTTTTGGGCCTGGTTATGTCAGAGAAATTTCCCAACTTGTTAATGAGACAGAACCAAAACACCTGCAGTGGAGCTCCTGGGTATGAATTTGACCTGAAACCCGGCTGCTGTAAGTGCATGATGTGCAATCCCTGCCCTTGCACTCCTGTCTGGACTTCACTGCATTCAAGGGTGACTGGAACAGGCTCCAAAACGGGGAGTCAGAGTTGAGGACCAGCAGGGATTTTTTGTTGCTGTTGTTTAGTTTTCATCTTTATTTTTGTCAGGTCATAATTCTGCAGCTAACACGGGATGGTGGGGAATAGCAGTGTCCAGAAAGGAGGAAGCCCTATGGTCTTCCCGAATGCACAGAGAACACTGCTGGTGTGATGCCATGCGCTGTTTCTGTGCCTATGGAGACTCCACAGACCTCGGCTCAAGGAGCATTTAAATGTCCCCCCAGCTGGCTGAGGCAGACACGTCCCTCTGGCTGTGATGGAGCAGAGCCCTTGAGGGAAGGATGCTGCTTTTCCTCCCAGCCTGAGGCTGCCCACAGCAGTGTGGTTGTCTTCACCCTCTGCCCAGACCACAATTGCCTGCTTGGCCCATTTGCTTCACCACAACACAGCTTCATGGCTGCGGAGCCGTTGTGCCAGCGCCCTGGGAGGCTGTGCCCGTATCCCTGTAGCGTTGGGGTGTTAAAAGAGACCTTGGGTGGGCCTTGGTTTAGAGAGCAGGGCAGAGACCTCAGGGCTCCCCCCCTCAGGGCTCCTCCTCTTGCCCGTGTTTCTGTCGTAAGGACAGCCAAGAACTGATGTCAAAGAGGCTTTAATTAAATGGAGCAACGCAGTCTAAAGCTCTCGGACCACCACAGCCACCAGCCCACACCCTGGTCCTGGTTTGTGTTTCAAATCACCCCAAAGGAGACAGAGACCACTGCCCCAGTGCAATTCCCTTACTGCCACTGCTGTACCAAGCTGAAAGACACCCCCGCCTCACAACCAACCCCCAGCACCGTTACAACCGTTACCCCCACCACCTCCCACTGCCCCAGGGTCTGGATGTGCCAGCCAGGGCTGTGCTGTTCCTCCCACCACCCCCCCATGCATCTTCTTCCCAGAACTGCATCCCATCCCCAGCGAAGGGCCGAGTCTTGCAAGCTGTAGGGTAGGGCTGTAGCATCCCTTCGCTGTACCCATCCACCCTCCTCCAGGTCCTGTTTCTCTCGGAAGCAGCCTGGATGTGTGTGAGGGGACAGGACCACAGCAGAGGGGCCTCTGGCCTCGGCCCAGTCTGCCCAAGCGATGGCAGTGGCTCAGCTGCCTGCTGGGGAGCTGGGAAGGCTCAGGCCATCAGGTACAAGGGCTGATGCTGCTTTCCCCCAGGTGCTTTTCTCCTTAAATCCTTCAACTGCTCATTGACACCTGGTAATTTGTTTGTAGGAGAGAGATTTGTTGGTTCCTCCATTCATGTTCGCTCCCTTACTGGGAACAGAAATGATCTTAAAGATCTTAAATGATCTTAAAGATCTTCTCCAACCCAAAGCATGACACTGTTTACCTTCTAAAAAAAACCCCCTATGTTATTGTTTGTCTTACAATAAGGGAGGTGGGGGATTTCTGGTGGTTCCCTGGCTTTGCTATCGAGCTCTTGCAGCTTTTATCACACACGCATTTAATTTTCCTCCCACTTCCTCACACCCACAAACCCCTCGCACGAGGCCGCAGGAGCAGGAGCTGCAGCTCCTGCCCGCAAGGAGCCAGGCATTTGTCAGTGCCCCGCCATGGCTCTGCCTCAGGCTGAACGGACACCTCCAACATGGGATGCGCTGACAGAAAGCTCTAAGCACTCTGTGACTCTGGCCATAAGGGGTATTTAATAGCACTCGGTCTCAGGAAACACCTCAGGGTTACAAGCGTTGGCATTTGGCACTGGCTACATTACAACAGCATCGGGGGACCAAGCCAGCATCCCTGTACCTGTGTCAAGCTGGGGCAGTCCAGCTACCCCGGTGCCGTGGTGTCGTGAAGGGCCCCTCTGCGCTGCCCAGTGCGACCAGGGGACGTGGTCTGGCTGCTGGGAGCTGCAGAGTCGCTGCTCTGTGTAAATTGGCTCCCGGCAGCAGAGCCAGCTCCTTTCTCTCTGAGCTGTGCCCCACACCACGAGCAAACCCCTCCATGGCCTCGTAGCTGTGCCCTTATGGACAGAGTTACCTTTCCTGGGGGGGCAGAAGATGAAATACAAACCCCCTCGCGATCACACTGACTCATCAGCTGTACTTCGAATATAATCACAGCATTAAATGTTAAAAACCAACAGCAAACCCAAACCAACACAGACTTGATATCAATGCGTTATTAAATTAACCACTCGCACAGCTCCAGCTGGTGATGTCCTACTGTGAAACCGCAGGGTGAAAAAAATACAAAGACTAAAAGCATCATCAGCTGGAGCTGTGCTCTGGTGCACAGGTTTTATACCAATCACACCCGAGAGCGGTGTCTTAGAGGGCCTTTGGCAGCCGTCAGCAAACGACTCTGCTCACAGACCCGGTGCAAGGCAGACTCTGCTTCTCCCAGATTCTGTCCACTTGTTTACCACCAAAACAAAAAAAACCAACCCTGCAAAGTTAAAGAAACTTCAAAATGCAGTGGTTTTAATCCCACAAAGTTTCCTGTAAGCCTCCTAAAAATCTACAGGCATCGTATTTAAAAAAGAAAGTAAAAAATGCCCAAACAGAATGGCGTGGACCCCACTCAGCTTTGAAGCAGTTACCACCCGCGCAGCCGTCCCGGCCTCTCCTGCTCCACCTCAGCCAGGGGAGGTGACGCGTCTGAGCTGTCACGTTTTGCTCACCAGCTTCCTACGGGCGCAGCCCGGTGACCTGTGGTAACGTAACCCATTTCCAGACGTGTGGCTCTTTTTCCCAAGTTTCACCTTTAGCAGACAAAGAACCAATTGCCATTGATCTTTCAACACAGGATTCGAACAGGGCACCACCACCGACTACGCAAACAGGCACCTGCAGCTCCCCACAACCTCCTGTGCCCTTCGTTTGCTTCTCCACATCTAATCCAGGCCCAAGAGGGTTCCCCTTTAAATAATTTCCTTCTCCTGTTGTTTTTTTTCCCCCCTTTTATAAAGCCCAGGGCTGTCAAGCCGCATTATTTTACCCAAGAACCTGTACCTGACTGGGACACGCATCGGGTGCGCTCAAAGCTCACAGAGCTGAGTGCGGAGCTGATTCCTTTGTAGCCCAATTTTTGCCAAGTAGTAACTGTAAATTTTTTGTTGTGTGTAAAAAAACCACTTCCAGTCTTGATCTGGATTTGCTTCCTCGGCAGCTCCCATCCTCAGACAGAGAATCAACAGGAACGCGTCTGGACTCAAATTGAGGAAATAAAAAGCAAAGAGGACAAAAAAAAATAATAATAAAAAGATTAGAAGCAACGTTTCGGTGTCCCCAGAGCACAAAGGACCCCCCTTCCCCCTCCCAGAACACGTGAAGAGGCAGAGGGGCTGCAGGGGGGCCAGAAAAACCAGGATACTGCACAAGTTTAGAAATCCATCAGTGAACAAGGCTTTACTGACAACTTTTCATACAGTTAAAAAATAAAAATACAGAACAACAGCGGACAGTGTCACATATTAAAAATGAATAAAATGGGCTCTATTTAAATGGTATTAAAATTAATTAGAAACTAAAAAAAAAAAATAAATCTTACCACTTTGGTCGAGGTCGAGCCTCCACCAAAATGATCGGCCTTAAAAACGACGGGGTTGTGTGACACACAAAGAAAACATGGAATTGGAAAAGACAGTGTGGGCTAGGCAGTGTCTTTGACTATAACTATCACCATATGTTCTTCTTCTAACTTCCCCAATGTCCTTAGTGCTGACTGGAGGTACTGCTGAGAGAATTCACAAGGAGGGAACGCGTAAAGCATGCCCGTGCTGTCTTTGCCCTTCGCCCCTCCCACGGGCAGGCTGATAACCCCAGCAGCCTGCTTCTGTTTCAAGTAGGAGACCAGGTTCCTGAGAAGCCGTCGCTGCAAGCCAGGCTCCACAACAGGGAAGGTCCCCTCAGCCCCTGCCCCTGCCCCTGCCGGGGCCGACTGGGTCGCCAGGAGCACGGCGTAGCCGTTGGGGCTGCCTTGTTTGATGCGGCGAGTGACTTCATCCAGCTTGGGCTGGTCGAGCCGGAGTCTCTGAGCGATTTTGAGCTGCGTTAACTTCCCGCCAGACGAGTGGTCTTTGAGGAGTCCGTTGATGACGCCGAGGTCTCCCTCCAGGATGTGCATAGAGGTGGGGAAGCAGCTGTTTTTGAGCACAAGAAGCCCGTTCCAAGCAAGTTGCAGCGTCTGAGCGTACTCCGATAAATTCTTTAGCTTTTTGGTCTCGGATTTTGGCTCCTCGTGAGTTTTTGATTCCGATTCACCCGTTCGATGATTGCGTTCGCTGTCCCTTTTTTTAGGCTGGGGAGCATCGGGTGCCTCGCGATGGGGTTTCTCCTCAGTCGCGTGACGATTGTTCTGAAGGGAGTTGCTCGGCTCTTTCTCGGCTCCGGACTCTGTAGTGTGATTCTCCTTGCGAGCCCTGTCCGGGCTGCGGTCTAAAGCTGGCCCACCGGCCTTCGTCCTGCTCCTGTCCTCGTAAGGCGAGTGAGCGGTCCTCCCGCGGTCGCTGGAAAGGCTCCGGCGTTTCCGCCTCTCTTCCCACGGTTTGGGCACGCCGCGGTCGCCGTCGCCGCCCCAGCGCTCTCCGCTCCGGCTCCGCACCGACCGGCCGTAGCTTTCCAAGTTGTTTCTGCGTTCAGCGTTTTTGGCAGGGCTGGCCCAGTCTGCCTCTGCAAAGCTCCTGTCTCTGTCCGAGTACAGGAGATGCGGAGGAGTCCTATCTCGCACCCTCAAGTCTTGCTCTAGGCTTCTGTGTCTGCTGTAGCCATCAGCCAACAGTTCGTAGTGCACGGGGAGCGGCGCGGGCTGGTACTGCTGCGGGTATCTCGTCTCTTCTGCTTTGGCAAAATCCACGCGGAGCCTCCTCTCCGGCCCGCCCAGAGGAAAGCCCCTCATCTGCGCGCAGGCAGCCTGGGCGGCGTCCAGGCTTTCGTACTGGATGTAAGCGAAGCTGTCTCCCTTCACGTAGTCAATAGTCCTGATGCTCCCAAAGCGGTCGAACTCCCTCGCCAGAGCGGCCAGGGAAGTGCTCGGACCGAGACCACCCACCCACAGCCTGGTGGTAGGGTTGGCTTTCCCGTAG
>NW_010186248.1:0-268 GCF_000695765.1 Mesitornis unicolor | reverse complement strand
TCCAAGTTTTGGAACTTGAGAAAAGCGTAAGCCCCGCCTTGGCCCCGGGCAGGGCGCTTGATCACCACTTCTTCGATGATGCCGTACTTCTCGAAGGCACGTCTCAGCTCCACCTCCGAGACGTTGTGGTCCAGGTTGCCGATGAAGAGGTTGCGCGTGGCCCTCTGATCGTCCTCCGGCATCAGATCTTCCTCGGCCACGATGGGGTAACTGTAAGGGCGGCCACGCTCGTCGTACAGCCCGTAGTAATCCAGGGCCCTCTCCCGCT
>NW_010186247.1:70583-72471 GCF_000695765.1 Mesitornis unicolor | reverse complement strand
GACAGTCTCCAACCATTACATCCCCCACAAGGCCACCTCTGCTTGCAAACAGCAGGTCCAGCAGGGCACCTTTCCTTATTGCCTCCTTTACCAGCTATGTCAGGAAGTTATCTTCCACACACTCCAGGAACCTCCAGGACTGTTCCCTCTCTGCTGTGTTATATTTCTAGCAGATATGCGGGAAGTTGAAGTCCCCTACAAGTACAAGGGGAAGCAATTACGAGGCTTCTCCCAGATATTTTGTCTATTTCTTCATCCTGGTTAGGTGGTCTATAACAAACTCCCCCCATGATATCTGACTTGTTGACCTTCCCCTTGATTCTCACCCATAGGCACTCAACCCCGCTGTCACTATTGCTAATCTCTATGCAGTCATAGCATTCCCTAACACACATGGGCACCCCACCACCTTCCCTTCCTTGCCTATCCCTTCTGGACAGCTTATACCCATCAATGGCAGCACTCCAGTTGTGTGATTCATTCCACCATGTTTCTGTGATAGTTACTATAACGTAGTTATCCCGATGCACAGTAGTGTCTAGTTCCTCCTGCTTATTGCCCATGCTGCGTGCGTTGGTGTAGACACACTTCAGTCGGGCTAAAGGCCCTGTCACCTTTTCACAAGGAGAAGTCCTAAATTCTGCCAAGCTATTTTCAGGGACATCCGTCACTAACCCATCAGTGACCCTTGCACCTTGGTTGCTACATGGAACTCCATCCCCTACCTCCACTGGGACGGTAGTCTGAAGAGTCTCGTTAGCGCACGGCCCACACATGTCGGCGCATCACCCACAGGCTCCTCACTAACGAGTTGCATTATATCCCCTTCTCCCCCTCCCCTCTTCAAATCTAGTTTAAAGCCCTGTCTATGAGCCCTGCTAACTGATGCCCCAGGAACCTTTTCTCCCTTTGAGATAGACGTACCCCATCTTTTGTCACCAAAGCTGGTGAAGTGTAAACTTATCCATGATTAAAAAACCCAAAGTCCTGCCTGTGGCACCAGTCTCTGAGGCAGGCATTGATCTGCTGGCTCTTTCTGTTTATCGCCTCAGATCTCCCTGCAACTGATGGGATAGAGGAAAACACTACTTGTGCTCCAGATCTCTTAACCAGTTGTCCCAAGCCCTTGAAATCCCTTCTCATTGCTCTCAAACTACTTGTGATTTCATCACTGCCTACCTGAAAGACCACCATCGGGTAGTAGTCAGAGGGTTTAACTAGTGTAGGGAGTTTTTTCTGAATGTCCTTGACCCTGACTCCTGAGAGGCAGCAGACTTTGCTGAGGAGTGGGTCTTGCCTGCAAATAGGACCTTCCACTCCCTTCAGAAGGGAGTCCTCTATGACAAGGACCCATCTGTCTTTCTTACTTGAAGACATTTTTACGCGTGGCTTTCTCTGATTGAGCCTTGGTGGTGCCTCCCAGCTAGGCAATTTGCCTTCCTACTCTTTGTTCAGTTCCCCTTGCAGAACATCTGTTTTGCAAGGGCACCTGAGAAGGTGGAGCAGTTACTGGGGGGAGGGCACGCCTGCATCACTTGTTGCGCCGGGAAGAGACTCGTTTCCGTTCTTGTTGGTCCCTATCCTCTAAGTCCTCCCATTTGCTATGGTCAGCCTGGCGAAGAGAGGCTAGGGAGCCCTTTGCGTCTCTCTCATGACCTTCGTCTAACCGTCGGGCCTGCCTCAGGAAAGGGAGGGTACGGCTCCTAGCTCTTTCTTACACTCCCTGATCGTTCTCAGCCTACTTACCTCCTCCCTGAGCTCCATCACTGTGTGGAGGAGCTCCTCTACTTGGGCAGACCTCCCACAGGCATGCTCACTGCTGCCATCAGACATCAGCATAAGAGCAGGGCACACCCTGCAGCTCGACACCTGAAGTGGCAGCATGCTC
>NW_010186247.1:66037-70496 GCF_000695765.1 Mesitornis unicolor | reverse complement strand
GCGACCCCTGAGGGGCAGCGTGCTCCCCCCATTGCTTCGTCTGGCAAGCTGCGTCTGCCTTGGCGGGTGCACGGCTGTGGGCAGCCATGGCTCTCTGCCTGGTGGTAACCATTGCTGACCGGCTGATCCGGCCGAACCTCAGCGCCCTTCCTGCTCACTCTGCCTGCGGGAACTGCCCTACAAACTGACACACTGCGCTCCAGGTCTCTCACGCTCCCTGAGGGCTGCTTTTCTACCTGAGGAGCTTAACCGTCACTCCTGTCCCAGCCCACGGGGAGTCAGCGCTGACCCCCACCAGGAGCTCAGGTTTCCCTCTCTGAGTGGGGGGGCTGGGGCACCCTCTCTCTCCCAGCGCTTTTTGCCTCCGTGCTTGGTTTTTGTTTTTTCCGCAGTTTAGCCGCTTTTGTCACTTCAGCAAGGTCCCCCTGCGTGGTCCTCCATGTGATCCTCCGCTCTGGAGCTCTTCACCTCGATGGTTTTAATAAAGACCACTTTCCAGTTGCACCCAGTGGCAGGACAAGAGGCAATGGGCACCTACTGAAACACAGGATGGTCCATCTGAACATCAGGAAACAGTTTTTCACCATCAGGGTGGCTGAGCACTGGCACAGGCTGCCCAGGGAGGCTGTGGAGCTTCCATTATTGGAAATATTCAAAAGCTGTCTGGAAATGGCCCTGGGCAAATGGCTCTGGGTGGCCCTGCTTGAGCGGCTCTTCCTATTTTCTTTAAAAGGGTTTGTGGGAAGAGGTCAATTTTCTGAACTAATTTTTGACAATTTATCCCTAATTTTTTTGCATATACATGCTCACTTCCAAGAAATATGATCAAGGTCTGACATATGAATCTTCAAATAACAAATTACAGTACAATTATTCTTGCCAGAGTTGTTCTAAAAAGATGAGAGAATAATCAGGAGATTATGTTCTAAAGAATTAAACACCATAGCAAAATAATCCAAAAAAACCAAGGACAACTTGATGAAAATTTTGAGATTGTTAGAAGGCCTTTCAGGAAACACTGAAAGAAAACAACTTTTTCACAGGAGATAATGTAACTAGTAAATAGCAAAGGTAGTATTTTGTCCCATTTTGCTTTTGGAGACAATTTATATGTACTGAGAAATAGTGAACAAAAAAATTTCTTCCTTACTAACATAGGATACGCCACTACCATCATTTCAGTTTATTACAACTCAACCACTGTTACTGTTTTCCTGTCACAAATTCAGAATCCTAACATAAACTCTGTACCTGATGTATGAGTACATGATGCCTAAAAGAGAATCACTTCTGGGCTTTCTTTTCTGAGTTCTGTCCCCATGTGTTGGATGATGCCTTGGGTCAAATCCCTTCAGAAAAACTGACTTCAGCTATGTGAAAATATACTTATTGCCTTCAAATTAGTCAAATACGTGCTATTTGATATTTTAAAAGAGAACTTTTGTGTTTACACATTTTGGAAAAGATTTATAATAAATTTCAGTTGAAGAAATGCCGTAGGCCAATATGGGTGTCCTCAAAGCACACTGCGCTAACAGACAATGCACGAGTCTAATGCTTCTCTTAAAGGAAAGATTATGACTGATTGCCTTATAAATGGTATTAATTTCAATCTGATCTCCATCTGCACATAAATACAAAACCACCCTGTCAAAAGAATCAACAAAGCTTTCAGATCACATGGAATATGTAACACTGGATAGCCCTCCCCAGTCACTTTTTAAAGTAGATGTAGATCTGTAGGAAAAAGTAGCACATGAGTTCATGACCTCTCTCTGGGCTGTGGGGCAGAAAGCGCCCATCCCTTTCACAACATAGTATACTTTGACTCAAAAACAATCCCAGCAATGCAGATGAAACAAATAACTTCCTAAATGTTCCCAAGAGGCTCTACAAGCAGTGCACATGAGGATGCATTTCACTGCTAATACACGGAGATTATATAAACACAGCCTTACTGTGTCTGACCTAAAGAGTCATGATGAGAAAAAGAGCTGAGAGAGCTCAAGTATGTCAAAAGACTTTCTCTTACAAGGCCTTCCTACAATAAGTTATTTGCTATTTGAATATTATCCAAAATACATATTTTTTCAGGTAAAGTATACAGAATTACAAATAGTAACAAATACTGGGTCATAATGCTGTATTTTAAAATACACTGCAATAGGCTGAGACATCTTCATGACATATGGAAATTTCTTTTTTCAAAAATCAATTAGAAATAAATTGCATTAAAAAAAAAGGCAGCCAAATATACATCCCTATGGATTCTGAACATTTGATAGCAAATTTCCATGGCAATCAAAGGACTGAAGCACACAAACAAAGTGGGGACCTACTCGGGCATTATCTTTTCCATTTCAAATGTTATATTTGTGTCCAAATTCCAGTGTGTACTACTCATTGTTAAGTTAGTAACTACCACTGGCACACCAGGTCTGCATAAGCAAAAATGTTTGCTGTGAGATTGTCATTCTCATTTGACTCTCAGTTCATAATTTCCACATACCACCATATATAAAAAGTCTATATAAATTATCATCCTTCTCTGCAGTTCTTTAAATTAATTCCGTATTTACAAGACAGAGATTGTATTGAATCCTGTTGAGACTTAGAAAGGCAGAACTTGGGTGTAATATTTGGGTAGACAATGAGGCAGAAGGGAGTAGCTCTGACTTCTTTTCTAAAGGTCTGAGCTTAGAAGTATGCCCAAGACCTTCATTAAGAATATGATGGTAAACCTGAACGTTTACCTAAAACAAACACACAAGTATTCCGGTCTGTGCATCCTGCCTTGCCTGGAGAGAGCAGCATAAACATCAATATTATGTCAAAATGAGTTTCCATATCTGGCTGTCCTTCATACAGCAGATGTGAAAATAATTAAAAAAAAAATTCTCAAAAAAGAAAACAGTCAGGATGCAGCTCTTTTGAATTGCAACGCTCTGCACTTGATCCATGTCAGGGCGATCAATGCAATCAATTCTCACTGATCAAACAAGTTACAATAAAATGTAACAACTGGACATGTGCACAGAATAGTAGTTGCAGTGCTGGCTAATATATTATGTAAAATAACTAAACTGGGCCAAGAGTTGTCTTCATTTTACAGACGAGTCAAGTAAGTTACTTCAGAATGAGTACTACTGTGCCCCTTAACAGATCTGGATCTTCTGTATGGCAACAAGAAGAGTTTCAAATTTTGCTATTGAAAATACAATGAGTTCTTAATAGAAGGAATTATTTATCATATCTATAATACTCACAGTTCTCAGCAACATATCTTGGTTTTATAAATAGTTTTTATTAATTGTAAAGGAATTTTAAAGTTGCACTTTTTAATTATAAATAAATACACTTCTAAAATGGAAGAATTCCTCCAGTCATCAGTTGTCAGCAAAAATATGTATAATTAGTACCTTTTTTCCTTGTATCACTTCCTTCCCTCTCTACATGACTCAAAGGCTGTTTTAAAACAACAGCTCTGCAACATGCCTCAGAATTAGTTCCAGATCAGATTAGATCCAGACACTATTTTTAAAAACTATGTTTTTAACCATAAAAAATTGGTTTCGCATTGTCAAAACACATAGAAGTAAAAAAAAAACATCAGCTCCCTAATACTGATGTGTGTACAGATTAACTATCTTTGCTTTAGGTTAGGACATAACTTACCCCAGAGTTTTCACTTTTTAAAAATAAATTGTTATTAATCAAATAATTGTATTTGAATATGAAATGATTGGCTAAATAGTATAACTGACGTTAGTAGAAATATTATTAAAAGCAAATACTTAAGAAACTATATTTATACACACAAATCAAAACACATCTTCACCGTTTTAGGCAGAATACTCTGGAAGAATGATTACAAAACATGACATGAGAAACTAAAGTTCCTGAGTTTGAGCTCTCTGGGAAGGGCTATGGATTTTTTGTTTGGTTGGTTTTCTTTCATCTTTCTTTCAGATACAGTATCAGCATAGCTGCGGGATTTCTACCTGGAGACAACAGGATTCTGGGGCCAAAGGACCGTACATGGCCATTTTCCGTATTTCCATACAGGGGTACAAGAAAAATATAAGAGGAACAGAAATTATTTTTATATACATGTTAAAAAAAAAAAAGAAGTTATTTCATGTTTACCACAAATATTTTTGCATTGTGCCCACTGAAAATAAGAAAACTTTAAACTGGTCATACTGAAGAGGGTTAATATGTTTCTCCGCAATTAAAAATTACTTCTGTGGCCAAGGATCACGTTGGCATACAGGAAATCATTAAGAAGTATTTTACAGCTGTCCAACATGTTTACATGAACGAATTTTATAATATACCTGCAGTGATGGAAGAAGCCAAAGAATTATTGCTGTTAGCTATTTTTAATACAATGTAGTCAGCAGATAATTGTGTTTGCCTTAATGTTAACTAATGCCCCTCCTACTGTGTTTTAAAAGGA
>NW_010186247.1:65686-66027 GCF_000695765.1 Mesitornis unicolor | reverse complement strand
GCAGGAAACATTTAATTTACAGCAGCTTCTTGCTGTTTATGTAAAAATCAGCTATCAGAAGACCAAATGGTTATTTTTTGTATGATTTATTTCTTCCTTACTGACAAAAATCCCTCTTTTAGAAGAAAACTAACATATCAAGTAATAGGAAGAAATATTTTAAAAATACACGAAATGTCAAAAGTTCACTTTTTTGCATTTATTGCAGCCTATACTTAGGCTGTTTCAGAATATTAAGAATATTTGTGAAACTGTGTCTCTCAAAGCTGTAGCTAAGGGAACAGAGTTGTACACAACAATTATATATCATAAAACTAATACTACTAATCACTTTCAATGTC
>NW_010186247.1:60791-65653 GCF_000695765.1 Mesitornis unicolor | reverse complement strand
AAGGGAAAGGATCTTTGAATTCTGCTTTTATTATTTTAGGATGTTTCGTCATCTTTTCTTTTGTGGGATTTGACTTCATTTTCTTTTTGTCTGACTGACTGCAATCCATATATTCATAAATACCACCTGTGGATGTGCTTACACAAAAATTCTAGACAGCATTTTCAAGGGCTTTTCAAACTGGACCAGAGCTAGCCAGTTTGGAAAGCCAGACAAGACAACAGTGAAATAAAGCAAATAGTTGCCATTTAGCCTCTAATATATTGGTATTATTACACTACAGGGTTATTTCACTTCATCTTATTTTCTTACACTTTTATTATTGTAATTCACAGTCACTTCTTAGGTTTATTGAAAAAGGTTTTTGACCTTGAAAATGCATACCCTAAAACTGGTTGTGAAGTCTAGCAGTTTTAAGTAATTTTTAGTGTATTTGAGAACAGAGTTTGGTCGAGCAGCTGTTTTAATTTCCTGTTTCTGCCTGTCAGCTATTTCCCTGGAAAGCACAGGCATATCTAGCAAAAACAAAACTGGCCAAGGAAAATGATGCAAGAGATTGAAAAGGTTTACACATAAACAGCTGGAACTCCACTTGGAATCACTGCGACAAAACAACTTGTGAATACTTCCTCATGTCAAATTGAAGGGGGAAGAGGGAGAAACTTACTGAAATTACTTCTGATTATTGTTTATTTCAAAAATGCTCTTATAATTAACGCTATAGATGAGGTTCAGGTTTCCTAATTTTCACTTCTTTGTCCTTCTACATATGGAACATACAGAACTCTATCTCTAGCCAAGATAGAAACAAAGCAAGTCCAGTTTCTCTTCCCTCAGCCCTGCCCCTCCTTTTCCACTCCCATCCTTTCCAAATGCCCTTTGGCTTATATGAAGATGAGTCTTGGCTGGGAACTACGGCACGGCCATTTCAACCTCAGTTTTTCAATAGACTTAGATTAAAAGCTCTGCAATGTCATAGCTCTTCCTGAGTGGGTTCTTTTCACTGCACACAGTTTATAAACAAATTAACTGATCATCTAAGAAGTTGCACAAAATCTGTGGCATAGGAATACCTCAAAACCTAGTCTCATACTATGGAAGAGCCAAATTGCACAATTTAGTTATATGTCAAGTTGATTCAACTGGCTAGAAACGGAACTCTCTCAGCTAAACAATCTGAGACGAAGCAAATGTTCTAATTGTTCATTGCACAAAATGCTTTTTAAGACACTAGGGTGGGCCAGGAGACTGGCAAGCCATCCTGTGTTCTGCCACTGCTTCCAGTGCCACACTGAAAGTGTGACTGACACCGAAAGGCTAAGGATACTGCTGCTAAAACTGGGGCTTTTCTTGCTTTTCTAATTTACATTGTCTTAAAAATATTAGAAGTAAAATGTGACATGGCAGTAACAGATGTCTTGGATTTGGGTTTTTTTCCTTATAATATTTAAATATACTTATTATAGTAATAGCAGTATGATTACAGTTGTGATCTTTTGAGAATATTTTTTAAAAACCCAAGAATTTCTATAACAAGAAAATATTTTCTTAAGCCAAATGATACAGCTGGGAGAACAAAGCCCTAGCATACAAGCCTTTTTCTTGGGCCTGAAGTGTACATCTGACTTGGCTGCTAGAATGTTGCTGTATCAGAAATAAACTTTTTTCTCCTACATGTATATATTTCATATGTATTTTATGCTAATTGTATGCAAGTAATTTCTGATAAAACGACCCACATAAATAAACAAAAACGTCCTATCTTACATACTCACAACAACTGTTTTCAACAGAGCATCTTAGCACACCTTTCCTTTAAAAAGACTGTATTGTTTTATGAAATGTCATTAAATATCCACAAGACTCACAACTTCAAGAAGCTGAACTATGATCTCCAGCTACCTCATTTCATAAAAGAGTTTGTGGGTGGACACAAACTGTGAAAAAGAGATTCTCTCTTTTCACCATTTAGCAATAATTATAGTACTTAGCTTATTCTGCTGCAACTTATTAACAGGGCAATGATTCCACAGTTCCACATTCTGAAAAACAGCTTTTCTGTCTGAGCAATGAGGCAAAACTCCGTTGCCTAAATGTCTTGCAAACTAATCTAAGTTATATAGATATTTAAGTACTTAATTTCACTGATAAATGAGACATTTCAAAGTATAAACAGGCTATGCTGTTAACCTAACAAGAATTGCATCTGCTGTTGTTTTCATTAACATCGTTTGGACCAAAAATTAAAGCCTGATAAAAATCAGAATGAAAATCTAACTCATTAGAAGTAGCAATAAGTTATTTAGCAAGGTGAGCAGATGCGAATTTAAGAAAATGAATTTTTACTTAAGAGTGTTTCTGATTTCTGAATTTATTTTTTTTTCCTTAGGGATTCTTATAATTTTTAACTATTTTTTGTGTCTTCTCCTTCATAATTCTTTGTTACAGGGATCTTGCAACCACAGGGAGCTGCTGCTTTTCAATGGTGGTGTGAATTTACTACCAAGAAATAGTGGTTATATCCCAGAACAGAGTTTCTATTTGTCCTTCCTCACTCCTCACTGAAATACACTAAAAGCACACTTGTATCCACATGAACCATGGATACATAATGACTAGCTCAAGAACACAGAAATAAAAATTATTGTTTGTGTTAGACACAGTGTTATCAGGTACTGAAGAATTACTAGTTTATACAGTTTATTAGATTACATTAAAATATTTTTAAAAGCCAACTCCAAAACGTCCACTTTGTCCAAGTTCATATCTATTTTTATAAATTTGCTCTCTCTAAGAGAGAAAAAATAAAATCTGGTATTTGAGTGACCATTAGCTGTAACACTTTTTCTTATTTCTGTCGTATGTTAATAAGTTTGGCTATAAAATGAACTTCAATCTATTTGTCATTATAGAGGTTTTTCCAATTAAAAAGTAAATGAGATGCTACACTAAGCATGTATGTGTAAAAAGTCGAGATTTGAGAATTTTGCTAGTACAGTTAAGACTCTAGCCTTGATACATCAGCTGGGTTTCGGGGTTTTTTTGTGTGTAAATATCAAAAAAGAAAGGTAAAGAAAACCATGTTAACAGATGTTAACCATATTTAGACTTACTGGCAAACAAAACCTCTTTAAGATAATAAACTGCTCTTCACCACCAGTTTTCCTTAGACTTGCTTATTAAGTTTCATGATATCATAAGGAAAGTAAACTCTGGTCAATGGTCAGGACAGTTTGGTGATGTGGGTCTCACCTCTGACTCTGCCACTGACTTTTTCTGAACTACTCGGTAATATATTTCATTACTTTCAGTCTCCATCTTCCTTCTGTTTATCTGTCAGCTCTATTTATACACATTTTGAAGTATTTGGAGGGGGTTACCTTTCAGCATATTTCTACAGTGTCCCATGGAGTAGGCTTTTTGATGCACTTGATACATATAATAAAACATTACTATTATTTATTAAGATTTTCTAAATTAGTATACACTAAGGAAAACCAGGTAAATTAATTGTGATATTTCCAATAAATTGTAGATAAGTAATCATTAAAAAATACAAAAAATACTAAAAAATACTAATCAGTAATAGTAATACAATCAGTTCAGAAACTCAAATTAACCAAACAATAAATAGCCTTCATTTCAAGTGCTGCTTGTGCTAACATTTAGAAGATAAAGCTACTTCTTGATTTGTTAGCCTGTGCCCTGAAGCCACCTTAAGGAGTTCCTGCCCACATGAAATCTTAAACCATCCCGCACAGCTAAGATTTGTCCAAGTAACTCTTTTTGGGACTGTAACCTAAGCCCATTGACTACTTATGTGCTAACAAATAAAAACCTATAGTCTCTGATTGTTACTTGTATTTAAATAAATAACATATGTAGTTCTCAGAAAGTCTCTCTTTTAAGTAAACTTACAGTTTAATTGTGTCTCATCCCCTTTTCTTAGGCATAAGTCAGTAATGTTCCTTTTTCTTCCTCAAGCCTCTCTTATTCCCTGAATCTCATGAATTTCAGATCGTATCCACCTTGTGAAATATGTCTTTGGGCATTTGTAGTCATTTACAAGAGGAACTCAGTAGTCACCCATACTTGTTTTTCAAATGCCTAGAAGGACAAAAAGTCCTGAAATATCTGCTTAGAAATGTGAGCAAATGAAAATGCATTACTGTTCTCCAGGTCTGTTTATTGAAAGTTTTAGTCACACAAATGTTACTGGTTTTAACAATAATTATTACTTTCCTTTCTTATAATACTAATAATTATACAGTTAGAGGACTGCGAATTACACCTCATGATCACTTATCTGATTCTCCATACTCTCAGTCCTACAATATTGTTCTATTAGGTTCTCTTGTAAGTGCAGGCAATCTGCAAACCTCTTATTTACCAGTAATAATGTATTCCACAACCTCATATTTTGTGTTCGCAGGTAGTTTGAAGAAATGTTTTCAACACATAAATTTAACTTATTTTTAAAGTGACACTAATTTCATGCCTTTTTACCACTCTCTTTTCGCAGTAGGTTCAAGCAAAGGACTGACTGCCTACACAGTAGGATGTAAAGTCCTCCACTTTTCTTAATAAGTTATTTTTATAAAATCATGGCTGTACAAAGAACAAGCATTTTTAATTAAGAGAAGCAGAACATGCAACAGTACATTCCATGTGCGGGTTGAGTTTTGTTCTAATAAACTGTGTATTTTTTAACAAGAAAGCTTATCTAAGAAGTATGATACCAATATGCCAATTATTTTAAAACATATATAGTGAGAATGTATTTCAGATCAACTAACATGATGCTTCAGTCTGAGTTGCTGTAGATTTTCCCTGAACTTTTTTTCTATAGGGCAAAAATGGTG
>NW_010186247.1:36217-60779 GCF_000695765.1 Mesitornis unicolor | reverse complement strand
ACCAATGTGCTACTATTTAGCAAGTTCAACATTTAAAAATAGGATAGTATCCCTGTATCCTCTAGGGGATCATTGTAAAAAAACTCCAATTTGGCATGATTTAACGTAACACACAAAAGCTGCTGTGAATGGAGTAGCAAAAATATTACAACTTGAAAAGAATAATATATAATGTAAATTATACAGATGAGCTTCCTTAGATTATCTTCAACATTAAAATCAATTTATTTCTTATAGCTCTTTCCAGTGCAACTCAAAGCATGAAGCTTTCTAAATCTCTTGTTAATGATTAAAATAATGTAGTATTCATCCTGGACATCTGCTCTAATTGACAAATCCAAATGAACTTTGCACTTTCTGCTTCAAATTTTGCCCTTATAGAATGAAATCGTGTAATGGTATACTATTATAGCATTAGTTTAGCCTCACCACATTTCTAAAATGAGAGTTGCGTAAACCCCATTTATGCTCAAAGAAATGGTCACAAGTATTCTGGACCAAAAATACTCTAGATAACTATATCACAGAAGTCTGGACAAAGATCAAGTACCTACTTATGCTTACATTACTTCCAAGGCAAAGGTAGGCTTCTCCAGCAAGATCCTATAACATTTATTTCATGTTCTTGAATCAGGGGCCAAGCAAAAAGTAAGTATAATGGTTGTTGAACACCTCAGAATATTGTGTTTTCTTTATGCAGTTCTATAAGAAACAGTCAATTTCCTGTCCTTGTATCCTCATGATTTTTATCAGATTCATGACATTGCATCAGTTTCAACTTTCTGCTAGTGACATTATGAATTTATTTGTCTCAAAAGGGAGGACTAATTAAACAATTTTGATATTAAAAGTGTACTAGATGACAATCCATTAATCTATCTGTCAAAGACTGCTCATCCATTTTTAATTCTCTCATCTAGATTAAGATTTCTCCTAAAAGGTCACAGTTAATTCAGTCTTTTGACTTTTATGTTTTTGCACAACGTCAAGGAACGTTACCACAATAATCAGCAGTTCTGTGCCTATAAAGTGAAAGTGTCCCTAAATTTAAAAACCTATGTTTGTCTCGCCATTCATGGATTTTTTTCCTTAAGTGAAAACTTTTACATTGTTTTAATAATACAGAAACAACTAATAGGACATAGGAAAACAGAAGAAAGTGATAAAATGAAATATTTTAAGATATTAAAGATTATTTATCTTCTTCTGGCCCTGGGCAGAGCTTAATGTATTCTAGTTGCTTTTTCACATAAAGAGCAACCCCACCGCCACACTTGGTTGGCCCATCTTTCCTAAAAAGGACAGAGCCATCCATGACAGCATTCCAGCCATGTGAGCTATCCCACCATGTCTCTGTAACTGCAATCAGATCATAACCCTTCGACTGCACACAGACCTCTAATCCCTCCAGTTTATTCCCCATGCTGCATGCATTGGTATACAAGCATTTCCTATTCCTTCTAGTAGTTTAATAAAAATTTCTTCCTTAATTCCCATGCCAAAGTAACTTCAAGCACCAGCCCATCTACTCCTATACTTTATGTGGCTGATAAAATCAGCACTACTGCTATTCTCTACGTCTGCCCATATTTCTCAGTTAATTTTTGTCTGTCTCTATAAAACTTGGCTCCAAAAAAACCCCAATACTACAAATGGATTCCTACATAAAACAGAAGTGCACAATTTTGCCTTTTTAAATGGCAACAGATATTTTTACAAATGCTATTATATTTTTATAGTTCTCACAGCACAAAGAAAGCAATGTTCATTTGAAAACAGACTGACTAGGTATTAATTCAAGCTCAAATAATCTTGTGCAAATTACAAACTTTGCTGTATTATAAAAATAAGATAGCATTTCCAACAGTTTATGATTATAAAATACCATCTTTTGCAGATTATCAAGACAGGAGGGCAAGCAGATTTCATTCTGTAAGGTCTTTTCCTCCTGAGCATAGAAAATGAAAATACGTGCATTGTATGTGGCAAATGGAAAATAGAAGTTAATGTTATTTCCTTTCTTTTGCTTTTTGGAGGAACTTGTTTTATATTTCAGAATTCTAACAGAGAAGTAGGAAAAATATCAAGGCCAAAAGGGACTGCAACTAAATTAGTATGACCACACTTCCAATACTGACCAAAGAAACTCCTGCTATTAAATGAATATCTAAATGTCTTTGTAAAGATTCCAAGTAATGACAAATCATACGTTCCAAAGGTTAGTTACCATTATTGTTGAAAGATATGCACCTTATTTATTAGTCTGAATTTGTCTACTTTCAGTTTCAAGCTTCTGGACCTTATTATACTCTTTACCATTTTAAGGCCATCAAATACCAGAAAACTCATTTTCATGCACCTATTTGTGGACTCTGATCAAATTACATCTGAATCCTCACTCAAACATACTGAACAGATTGAGCTTTCTAAGCCTCTCATTATAACTCACATTACAAGAAGCCCACAAACATTCTTACAGCTATTTCTGAACACTTTTTCAGTAATGTTTCCTTTTTGAAATATAACAACCATAACTGAAAATAATATTACAGGAATAGTCTAACTTATGCCATTAGCTAATGTTGTCCTACTTCTCTACTGCTATACCATTTCTATGTCAGCAAACAGTACAGAAAAAGTGATCTACACACCTAAACACATTACTCTGATCTTATAGTACAAAAGATGTAAAACAACTTCTGAAGAAAATAAACCATTAAATAGAAGAGGGTAAAATGAGATAAAATGACATGACTCCCAAAGTAATCCTGTTAGAATGACTGGATATCTTTGATAACTGAGCAAATTTTATGGACAAAGAAAAAGCAGGATAGGATTTATCCAGACCTCCATAATACGCTACAAAGAAGTTTTACATAAAATAGAGATTTAATGCTACAACTCTAAGCAGCAAGGAAGCAGCTATAGAGGAGATGTCAACTCCTGTGCGCTAGACCTCTGCCCTAGAGCGAGGTTTGTAGTGGAGTTCCTCAAAGATCATCTTTGGGAACAATCTTATTAAATATTTTTAAAACTGTTCGGCATAAAAAGTAGGAGAGATGTCAATGCCTCCTAACCATGTGTCAATATAGAGAACTGAACTACGGTAAAGGAAAAACTGGGTGACTTGGGGACTGGAGTAACAGAAGTGTCATGACATTTAATAATACAAAGTATGAGGTTGGGACACAGGCTCTGCGCTCAAGGCTTCTTAGCAGTGTATACCAAATTGGATTTTGATGCCCTCAAGGAGAGGATAAAATTACTTATTTTCTCAGCATGAACAGGCATCAAAACTGTATTTCATGGTGATGACAGAACAACCCGGACAGGAACATCTTCCCTGAGAAGTTTGTGTGTTGCTGAGCTAAGCAACACCCCTACCACCGATAACAGATGGCCACAGTCCCACCGCCTTCAGCACAAACCCCGCTCTGACTTGGGGCTGGGTCGGTACACTCTGCCTACAGAGGACAACAGAATGCTGCTGGCCATGGCCAAGAGGTGAGATGGGCACATCCCGGGCCAAAAGGACTTCCAGTTCCAGCATCAGATAGCAAAGACATCGGTATCTGCTCTGTGCTCACCTCTGTCAATGGCCAAACCCTCCTAGAACATTTTATTGTCTTCAATCCATAGAAATGAAGGAGGGAAGAGGAGGGAAGAAAAGCCATAACTGAGTAAAACCTCCCATATGAAACTTAAAAACCACCAGTGCTACTAGAAGTGGAGGCCAGCTTTATGGTCTTGAATCCATCGTCTACTCCCCCCATAGTGAAATGAACTGCTTGCTATTTTGTTATCCCTTCCAGCAGCTAAGCTGCCAGGGCTGGGGAAGAGGTACAGGCAGAAAGGGCCAAGTACACCACCAGTAAAATATCATGTGGCTGCTCCTGATGCTTGGGTGATCATGGCAACCTGAGCTGCTAGGAGAGGATGAGCTATGGCAGCAATTCTGTACCATGATGATTTTGCAGACACATCAGTCTGTCACCGTGCACAACTATTTATGCCTAAATCTAGTTCTGTGACAGTTCCTCAGAAACTAATACACTGAAAACCTATTAGGGAAATGAAGATCATAACACATTAGTCAATCCAAAGACAACTGAGCCACAAACATGATGCAACCCTACAAGGCAAACATGACCTTAAATCAGAAAAGATCGTTTCAGTAGAGTAAGAGAAGTCTTTATGATATCTTACATTGTAGTAATGAGCCCCAGTGTACACTGCTATGCAGAATTCTGGCAACTTATATTAAGGAAAAATGGATTTAAACTGGGACATGTGCAGAGAAATGTTCCTAGGATGATCAGAGAATGGAAACTCCTGTTTTATAAGAACCAAGTAGAAGAACTTAAGCCTGCATAAAGTGATGTCATGCTTCATTTTTTCCTTACCCCCAGTTTCACCATTGTTTGTTTATGCCTCAGCATCACCTGTACCTTTCTACCAACCCAAATGCTCATGTAGCTAGGTGAAGGAACTCATTAAAAAAGCTTTCAATCATCAGTTTCCTGATGGGGTTTATTTTCTGAGCATGTGAGTCTATGCTCGCACACAGAAAATAGGGCCTGAAGCTGAGGTAAGGGTAGCAATGCCTATTTATGGCACAAATGGAGATAATTGTTTGCTAATAAAAATATGTTGAATGGCAACATCAAGGAGGAACATAGCTATTTAAACATAAGGACAACACAAGCCCCAAGAAAATGTGCTCTACTACTAGTAGTTTAGTTCTTTTTCAATCACATATTTTACAATTGTTCCATGTTTTCGATAATAGATATACATTTTACTGTGTTGGGGTGTGGTATATTAAAAAGACTGACTTTTCAGGAAGTCTGGATTGGTAAATTAATAAATTAAAAAATTATATCACTTATACAAACTAATATCACATCTGGAAAAACTACTAATAGAAGTATTTACTAGTAAAGTTAAAAGAGACTTCAGACTGGATATTCATTTCTGTACAATTCCAGATAAAACTACTTAGACAGCTTTTTTCAAAGAATTAATCCCCTATGTGTGGTATGAGACTTTCAAATGTGCCCTGTACACGCTGGGACCCAGTACAATATTTGTGACCAGATTTCTAAGGCAACTTGGTACTCAGGATTTTAATTTTTTGGAAATTTTTCAAACTGTGTAGGTGTATAAAGCCATTGATTTGACTCCAAAAAAAGGCAAAGTATGCAAAAATAAATATAGTTTTTTTTAAAAAAATCACAAAATAAAAAAAGGCAAGATGTAGGCAATATGTTTTCATATACATATATATTAAATGGGAGTTTAATGTAAAAAAAAATAAATCTTTGATGCAAGTTTTGAACACAGTTAGAACTCACTATTGTGCATAAGAAACTTGACAAACTATGGAGTCTTGAAGCACACCAACCTGCAGAACATAATTTCCATTTAACAATACATGGTAAGCTCTTCCTTTTCATACCAATGAGTTGCACTGCAGCAGCTCCCTTGGAGGTCCAGGCTGGGAGCAATGAATGTGCATTGCTTTGTTTGTTTGTTTTCACATTCTTTCCAATGTGACTTAGGGATTTATTTTTCTAACAGCTTGGTGGAGATTGATTATTAGATATTAGAAAAATGTTTTGTTAACATTTTAAAGAAATCCCAACAAATTTAATTAAATTGAGACAAAGTTTAAGAATTAGCTCAATTATGCTGTTGGGCATAACCACACAAATTACATATTTTACATGCCACTTGTTAAATAACGTTCATATGTGACCATATAAGACTGAACTATGTCTAACACATGAAAAAACACTAACCAAGTTTTCAGATTTTAGACTTAATATTGCTTTCTTTCCCCGAAAGGATGTCTCCTTTGTACCTCACAGTTTACAGTGGTACACTTGAAATATCTACTTTTAAAATACAGAAAATACATACAAAACAGCATGTGAAAATTTTGAAAAACATACACAAAAAACAGTAATGAGAAAGAAATGCAAAACACAAATAATATTTACAAATACAATTGCTTTTATCATATGTTAAAACACATTATTACAGTCTCATAGATGTATTTAAAAAAAAAAAGTTAATGTCTATTCTGGCATAAAGAACATTAGATTTCTTTTTTTTTTCCTCCAAAGTAACTTAAGAGCTCCAAGTCTAAAAGTGGTTGACAGCAAAAAAACATGGGCAGGGTAATTAAAAATACAAATCTAGGCTTATCATCAGTTTTAATCAGAACATTAGAAATTAGTATTTTACAACAAGTTTTATGAAATGTCTCACTCTTCTCTTGAGCAGTACTGCACCATTATCACCTGTTTGATCGTCTACTACTGCCAAAAAGCTTTTCAAATCCAATACAAGCAGAAGCCAACTACTTCTGACAAACAAAATAAATTATGTTATACTGGTTATATAAAAGTATTCCTCACCTGCTGAAATACGAATACAGCTGTTGTAATTGATTTATTATGTCACACTAAAGAATAGTACCAAAAAAATTCAGCTTGCTTTTCAAATGACTACCTTTTTAGGTAGACCACTGTAGATCAGTGGTCTCTGTTACTATTAATATTATTTTTAATAAATAACATACAGCTAATAAATACCATAAATGAAAAATACTTTTGTGTTTTTCTTTTTTCTTAACATTTTTTAATGTCTTTGTGTATGTTTTATAATGTACATATTAATATATTGGCACGTATATATCTGTATAAATTAATATCTATAAATAATATTTTTAATGAGAGCTATGTGATTGAATATGCTTCATAATTATTTTTCTAAATCTTTGCTTAACACTGCCATACAGCAATTCATAGGTCTGGTTCTAAGTTCAGTTTATTTCAATACTGTTCTAAGTTCAGTTTATTTCAGTACTTAGTTTTAATGGCTGTCATAGCTGAAAAAGATACCTCACAAAGATGCATGGAATTCAGTGGAAGAAGTGTATTGTTGCCTACACTTACTACAATAATTGTATTCCTTTTTCAATCCCATCCACCAATTATGCAAAGGTTTTGCTGCACATTTGGCTAGTAAATTATCATCTTCTTTGAGGTCAATCGGTTGTTTTCTCAAACTTATTGGAAGGTGTTGCATGGGAGGTTTTTTTTAACAAATAGGTTCAAAAACCACTGAAACTCATTTGGAAGATTTTAAAACAGATTAGAGAATTCTATTTCCATGTTTTCAAAGTGTACAGATACAAGATATTTTATAGATGATGCACTTGCATTCTGTTCAGGAACAAAAAACCCACAGAAACCAACCCCCAAAATCGCATAATGAAGGGAACATATTCAAACATCTGTTTTGAAAATGCTCTCTCCACAGCACGAGTTTCTTTTGAAAAGCAGTTACTTTGTCTCATTGGTAAAACACCTCCTTCACCTCAAAGGGACACATTAAGTGAGTTTATTTTTTTTTAAATATCTGCTAGGTAGCAAACTACTCACAGCCACCTGTCATCACCAGAAAGGTCAGCAAATCTGGAACACTTGTCTTTTTGTATAAGAAAAACGTCTAAAGTTTGACAGCTCTTTTAAGCACTTTGCCACAGGATAGCCAGCGAACCTCTGTTCAGCATCATGTGGTGCAAGAGATTTGCATGGTCACTCCCCATCTCATTACAAAGTCTGGTAGAGATGCTACTATTTAAAAGGCCTGTTTTTATAAAGTGTACCACATAAATGTTATCCTGTAGCAGTTTTTGCACCCCCAGCTCCAAATTCTTTGATGCAATAGCTCACTTTTGAGTGAAGGAGTTCCCTTATCCTGGAATTTTTTATTCTGATCAAAGCAGCTGCTCCATCAGTGGTTGCACTTGCACAGCTTTGCCATAAGACACTGGTTTTCTTAAAGAAGCCATTTCCTATTGAGAGTATATCTTCTCTGGTGCATCTCTCCTTTAGTGGCTCACAAAAAAATAAGTTCTTTGTGCGTTTCATTATTGAAATGCAAATATCATAAGCTGAGAGATGTTAGAAACATCTGTACTTTCATCCAATTGGACAGCAAACCCTCCACATTACATTTTGTAACTTGTAACTTCTAATACTTGTTTCATCAAATCTTCAGCAGTGTCTTCTATGCATTTTCCAACAGTATTTACTGACTAAGGTGTGCATTTCAGTTGCTTGCCATATTGTTTTGCACGCACTATTTCAGCTATTTTTACCATGGCAGGAAGAACAACTGTTTCCACAATAGTATGTGGGTCTTTTGCTATTACCTAAGAAACTTCCAAAGAGGCTTCTAGATATGTAAGTTTTGTAAAATACTGGATTGAGCATCACAACTTGAAATATTGCTGAAAAATATTGTGAACATTTGTCTTCAAGTTGAGAATGCTTAGTTTCTAAACATCTTGCTAATCATAGGCGCTTCAAACTACCATTAGCTGATATCTCAAGACAAAATACACAATTAGAGTGAGGCTCATCATTAATAACAGTGGATGTCAATCCATATTTCAAAGTCTTCATAACTTTTAAGGTTTTTCATCCACCTATTGACAGATTCGATCAGATTGCCACTGGTTTTGATCTCATGTGGCTGACAAAGAGCTCATCCTAGGAACATGAGAAGTGTCAGCTTTGATATTTTCTTCTTGCTTGCTTGTGCTCAGTGTTATCGACAATCATGGTTTCATTGTAGGAATCTTTTTAAGCCACTGGTCCATTTTGTGAGGGGTAATGTAGTTAAACTAGATAATATAATCTGTAAATCCACTTAAGCAGGCACACATAAACTGTAATATGTCCCAATACACTGAAAATAAGCGAGGGAGCCACTGTCAACTCCTCTCTGCTGTGGAACACACACTCCTCCCCAGGACACCTCATGTACCAAACTGGATGTGACCGTCTGACACAGACTGAGTAAGGGTACCAGCATCACTAAATATTAAATATTAGTAAAACATGATTTATATCTTTAAAAAAAAAATAAATAAATTCAAGTGCTAATACTATTTTCCTCACACAAGTGATCATATCATGTATCTCCTGGTATGTGCATACCCCACTTTGGAGACCACTAGTCTAGGTTATCACTAACCAAGCGAATATATTAATATAAAATTTAAATTCTTCACATCACTTTCTTACAACTACTGTTAAAAATGAAAATGTTTTTATCAGTATCCTACAAACTTTGCTTCAGGTAAGAGTTTTCCAGTAGTACTAGTTTCTTGACAAAGTTATTGGGTGTAGAGTCAACCGTGTATTGCTACATGTATTTTTTTTAATTTTATTTTTAATACTGTGGGACCAGGAATGGCTGGAACAAATGCAGAGAAGGTGGTAAGTGAATTACCTTACTCTACAAAGAGAGTGAGACTTCCAGGTTTTGGGGTTTTTTTCCAATCTCCTTTAAAGGCAGACAAGATGGAGAAGCTACCACTTGAAGCAAGAATGAGCAAAGCGATCACAAGGAGAATAAGCAGCAGCAACAAAGTGATCATGTTGATGGTGGCACCTTTTGATCTGGAGTTCAACTGAAGGGAGAGGAATTTTCCCAGCGAGGCCTAATAAGTCTGAATAGTTTGAACAGTTAAGGACCAGCTGGTGTGTCTGAATGTTGGCGTGGCAAGACCCCGAGATGCCATCTGAGTGAGCTCTTGGTTATTTGTGATGGGTTGCAACTACATTCCTCTGGCTTGTTTCGCAGACCCGGTTAATACCTGCTCAGTTCTGCTCCCCAAACCTGACTAGTCTGCCTGCCAGCTTACTGCTTCTTGATATTCAATCCAATTTGAAATAAATTCTTATATTGTCCTTCAATTTAGTGTACATTTTTAGCGGCTTTCCCATTCCAAGTCTGATTCCCAAGTATGTTGGGGAGAGTGTTTTAAAATTCTCTGTGCTACTCTTAATTTCTATTTCAACTTTGGCTCACCTTAACTTTGTTTTCAGCCCTGATTCTAGTTTAGAAGCAATCATGAGCGCAGCTGCCTATTTATAGTGTCTATCTCCAGATGACAGTTATCTGATATTGTGTGAAAGTTGACAGTATAAATCAGAAAGTGAAACTTTCACAAATGCTGAACATGTTTAGAAGCTGTTACTGGAAAATATCATTGAAACAAATTGAATTGAACACTGTTGTAATTTTCTATATAGCTACTGAAATGTGAATACTCTCTGGGCATCTGTAGAAAATCTAGTGTAGTTCTCTATCTTCCACTATGAAAGCTGTTCAACTCACATAATGTAATAATTCAGGGAGCATCAGGCCTCTGACTAACTATAACGTTTCAGCAAATAGGTTGCTATGACATTACCTAAGCTAAAATGCAGATTATTTTCCTACAGTTTCTGAATTAACAAGATGTTACTTATGAAAACTGGTGATTTTGAATCTGAAAAAACTTAAGCATCAAATAATATAATTGAAAGTTAATTTTTTTGGTAGCTATTTCTAAATCTGATATAAGTAACAATACCATTGTTTATTAGGCACTAAGTCTTCAATAAAACACATTACATTAATAAAAGAATAATAATATACCTGTAATCTTCTTGAACAGACATACAAAAATAAAAGAACGATGGTTTCAAAATCTACTCTATGGCTTCTGTTAAAAATCTCAAGTCCTTTTGAGATTCCTGGTTTAGCAGCTTTAAAGAAACCTATCTGAAATTCTCTGTAGTGATAGAAGAGCACTGAACTGAATCTTAGTAACTTGATCTAAAAATCTTCCATGAAGGATCAGAGCAGATGGTTTTGGGGATCGTGCTTTCCACCTTTTGACAAGAAAAGAAAGTGAATGCCTGTAAGTTTTTGGCTTCTAAACTTAAACAAACTTTCACATCTGAGAACAGAGATAAGCTTGAAGACATTCATAGCACTCTTGGATTTTGCTATACCCATGTACCAGGACTGTCTCCTCAGGTTGCTGAACAAAATCTGTGTCTTCTGCTCCATATACCAGTCGTTAGGGTGGAGATCTTAATGAACTACATTCTGCCACAGTGAATTACTGCCAGTTTAATTTCAATCTTTTTTTGTTTGATCATTGATCAAATGATAGAGCAAGGACAAGCAGGTCGGGGATTACAACAAAGTAGTCAAAGGGAAGGATGGGAATTCCTCCTCCAGTGGCACTGCTCTCGAAAGCATTCATAAGATGTGACTTGGGATTATCCAAGAGTCAAGTCTCCATATACTCTTCAAAAGTGATGTTACTGTAAGCAAAGTGAACTTTGATGCAGAAGATGAAGTGGTAGAAAGTTTGTGTATATGGTGATAATTCTTAGAAAGCCATCATTATTAACAAAGAAACTACAGTTCTTCAAGGCCCTCTGTGCATTTCTTACAGTAACAGTCAGAAATGCTGCACAGAATATAAGGATGTATAAGTTATTCTCCAGTTAAACATACAAAAACTGTCAAGCAAAAAAACAAAGTATATTTAAGCAGAATTATTGATTAAGGTACTGACTACTGAAGAAGAAACATTAACTCTGTTATGGCTACTCTACATATTTTACTTTGTGTCTCTGCAATTAAGGCAATAGTACCTAGAATAATTCCAATTCAAGACAGAAACTTCAGTCAGAGTTACCAATGAAGATACATCAGTTAAGTATGTAAAAAATCTATGGATAAACCATGAAGTTTTTCAGGGAAATAGGCTACAATGTTATCCTATGAAAGTCCAACATGTCCTTTTAAGGACAGTCAAACTGATACCTCAATTCTATTAGCGCTGCTTTGAGAAAGAATAATGTAGGTAGTAATAAATATGGTGGGTTTTTTTGAAGTTGGATATTTTTAAAGCTTTGAAGAAATGAAATAGTACGCATTGGTTGATGCTGAGGGAACCTTCAGGAATTCAAAAGGTGAACTATTCATCCAAAAACCAGGAAAAAAACAGTTCTAAAACACAGAGATCAAACAAGATTCCTAAAAACAAACAAAAAACCCACCCCTAAAAAATGCCACCAAAAAATCCATAAAACAAAGCAACAACAAAAAAACCCCACATAATTGTCTATCTACAAGACAAAGGACTTTCTCATTTACTTAGATTATTCGCTGGTTGCTGATTTTCCACTCTATGGAAGACTGAAATTTTAGGACCACAGGGCGGCAGCACAGAACATAACATCACACTGCACGTAGTGCCATTTTTCATTTTAAAAACTTGCATCAAAGAATAATCTCCCTATTCTCTTGCTTTTTCTTAACTTCAAAGTTGTGTAACTGAGATAGATAACGCCATGGCTGAGGAAACATCCATAATGATAGTGTAAAGACTGTACCAGATGAGTTTTACGACACAGTGCTGGAATGCATGGTGCTAGTTTGGAGAAAACAGATGTATGCAGTGCTGCTGAATCGCTGCTTTGAAGAACCCACTGTTCTTCAAAGATCCTTCAGCTGATGTGAATACCGAATCACAGCTTACTGTAGAGAATGAATATAGATGGAAAGATTATTACTCCCACTTCAAGTCCCTGAAGAAGTCTGCAAGTATCTGTACAAAGAAATCAGGTTAATGGATTCCTCTTGTATTTCCAAAAGGCACTTAGTTCCTTTCCATAAGCTCTTAAAACAAGTAAGAATGCCATGGAATATGGGTCCTCAAATGACTAAGCCAATGGCAAAAAAAGAAGACGGGTGAAAGGGTATTTTCTCAATAATGGCATTTCACTAATGGAATCCCAAAATGGTCTGTGCTTGGCCTTTGCTGTGCAACATGTTCATACATTACCTGGAAAAGGGACTAAACACTGAGGTGAACCTCTTAAGTATCCTCCGATGATAACAACTAATTTGTTCCAGAAATACAAAAGGCACAGCAACAAGGACCTGAAACAAACAAGCAAAAACTCAAAATAAAAAAAAACCAACAAAAAACCCCGCATAACTTTCTAGTCCAGCGCAAATTAAAACCCAGAAGTGATGAAAATATGAAAGAAATCTTAACTTTAGAAACATGCCAGGCTCTGAATTGAAAACTTACACTTAAATGTGACCCTGAAGTTATGATAGCTCTATGAAAACATTGGTTCAATGCTCAGTAGCAATCAAAAAAGTAAATCAACTATTAGGAATTATTAAAGATGGAACAGCAGAAAACATCACCATGCCACTGTGTGATTCCACAATCCTCCCAAATTCCACAGGCTGGGTGCATTTTGCTTCCACAATCACAACATCAAACAAAAACAGAGGCAGGCAACAAGAAATCAAGGTACAGAATGACTTTTGAGTACCACTATGCAAGGTAAAATTCTTAGTTTAGAAAAGGTGTGGCTGACAAGGTGGTAAAAAGGAGATCTACTAAACCTTGACTGAGACAGAGAAAGTGAATAGGGAATGATTTTCATTGTCTTTTTTAGCATGAGAACTAATGGCATCAAATAACTTTTGTGTGCTGTAGGCTTTAAACTAAGAGGACACTTCATACAATACGGAGTTACACTGAAGAACTCTTTGCCACATCACATAGAAGTTTATATGGCTCCAAAAGCAACTGAACAATTTCTGAAAAAGAAAAGAACAAACCACCAAGGCCTTTGCTTGTAAAGAAAGGCCCTACAACTACAAACTGTTGGAGGCTGGGAAAGCTTCTTAGAGAAGTACTACTACTTGTTGGCACCATTTGTATACTCTCTTCAGGACACTCTGGATTAACTGATCAGAGAAGGGACTGTGGGCGAGGTGGATCAACACTTTGGACTTGCTACAACTATTCTTACATTGTAATTTTCTGTTGTTCATTTTCACCAATTCCACAAACCCACAATTTCTCGTGGTTTTGTACACATAACCTAGTTGCCTTTCAGAAGAGAACATTATTTGGAGGAAGAATACAAAGACAGGAAAAATTAAGATTTTGGAACAAGGAAATAAAAAGTTCATATATTATGCAAGATGAGGAAAAAAGAAAACCCACAGCCAAAACACAAAAGAGGAATATATTAGAGTACCTTTCAAGAGGTGACAAAATAAACTGACAGTAGAAAAGAACCACCGGGGAAGACTGATCAATTTTTTTTACAACAGTAAAGGTTTAGAAATAGCATTCTGTGTCCAGCAAGAGAGTCCTGGCCTGAAGACTAGTGAAAGAACCAAAGGAGAATCAAGAGACTTCCAGAATTTCTGTGGTGTCTTTTTTTGTTTGCTTTGTTTTGTTTTAAATTTGTATTTCCTATTTTACTGTGTCCTCACAAAAATAAACATCTGCAACAACCATAAAAGGGGAAAGCCATAACTTAAAATAGAAAATGAAATTGTAAAGATGTGAAGAAAGTCCACATGAATGTTTGTCACAAAAGAGAAGTATTTTGACTACCAAGTTAGCAAATAGAAAGCAAATTATAAAGGCAGTTGAAGAAACAAATATTTGCCATTAAGAAACAAATACTTCTCCAAAGACAATATCAGAATTCTGAGGAAAGAAAAAAAAAAAAAAAGACTCTACAAATAGGGTATAAAAAAGAAAAGAGCGGTCAACGGTGTAAATCTACGCTGCGCATTCACAGATGGGTGTCTGACATCTAGTGGTCAGCCAGTATAAATGCATTTTAAAAATATGCAGAGTTTTGCTTTCGATGTTAGAAGCAGAGACCCCGAAGTCATGATCAGTGATGGGGGGAGGGAAAGGTAGAAGAAAAGCAGGAATATACACGGCTTATATTATATATTTATATACATATACATACACATATGGTTATTGTTCTAAAACTTGAGAAGTTGACTTAAAATGCTGTTCTACCATTAAAACAGACATGCTTTCATTAACACTGTTAAACATTACTTCAATTGCTGAGGAAAATAGACTAAATTTTGAACCTAGTCTGAACCCCAAAATCCCAGACCACCTGAGTAATGCGCTCTCTGCTGTGCATGGAATTGGATTTGAGTTACAGCACATGCACATGGTATAGTTTGAGCAGACATGAGGTCACATGGAATCTTAAAGACTCACGCGTGGAAAACAAAACATCTCTGTTCATTTGGAAACACTTCTGGAACACAGCTTCCTCCTCTCCCTTGTTTCGGCACTGTGTACCTTGTAAGAGCCATTCAGCTCAGCACAGCAAAAGCAATACTAATAATTTTATTTTGAGATCCCTAAAAGAAAAGGGTATATAGGTTTTGTCACAACTATAGTACAAGCTTTCAACTATTACAGATTTTATTACTTTCATTTACCTGCTTTTAGGTTTGTGAAGTGATTGTATATTTCATTTTAAAAGTAAGTACTATCATACAGTTAATGTTTAAGTGTAAATATATTGGATCACATGTTCACTGAGATATCTATTCCCTATTCAAGTGCAAATTTCCAATGAATCTCAAAAAAAATTGATTAATTGACAGAAATACTAAATCAGAAAAAAACAATCTTGAATAAAATATGGATAAAGTTACATGAGGTGTTTTTAAAAACCATTTTATCTACTTACAATAATTTAGATAAATCTAATTCCATGTAGAAATGCTAACAGACATTTTTTATTTAATTTGCCTATTGATACACTTACCTCCTGTAGAGAGAGTCGCAGAACAAGAAAGTTTTGTAGTAAAATAAGCCATTTCCATTCCTCAGCTCTAATTCATTCTCTGCATTTCCAACACTTCTAGTTAAAAGTTAACTGCTTAATTGTCTTTCCTCACAGGTTAATAAAGTTTATTTAAAATTAGTAATGCAAATATAGTGTAATGTAATTAATGACGGAACTTTACTGTTGATAGTCTAAAGAACAAACTAAATATGTAAATATACCTAATGCATGTTCATATCTGAGATGTCTCTGTCTAAAGATGTCAGAACAAAGGCATATTTCTTCATCCAAAGATTTATTTTTAAGTGAAGAATTTAGTGAAACATGAAAGTGGAAGAATAGCTGGATTTTTGCAATTACCCTAATTTGCTCACTGCACCTCCTGAATAGCCAGTCTAGCACAATACCACAATCTAATGACCACTTGTGAAATCTTGAAATTTGCAGTTGAGTCCCGCTGGTAGAGTTTTACATCTGTTTGACAAAGCTAGCATCAGATGAAAAGCTAGGTACCAGCCTCAAAGTGCTACCAGAATGAAAATAAATATCCTCCTTTATGTTCATTAAAATACATCTTTCTTACTTGTGTTACCTGCTGAAAGAGGTACCTCTTGCTCAGCTTTGTGGGAGGACAGAAAGAGAGGAGTCAGAGCCCTGGAACATTTACATAAAGCTCCATTGTGCAACCCGCCCCTCTTGGTCAGAGACAGCCTCTCCAACGGGAAGATCAGATGTGTCTAATGATCAGAACAGATGGATGGGAAAATTGAAATGAAGTCCTAAGGCATATTACCTTGGAGCTCTCACTGGCAGATGGTTCTGAGGACTTCTGGAGGAATGCTCCACAGACCCCGTGTATGGCATTTGGAGTTAATTTTGCTGCCAATCAGTGGTGTAGGTAATCACTTCCTCAGACAGGTATTAGGAAGAGGTCTATGAAAAAAGTCAATGGGACTATTAATCTCAGGTGCAATCTTGCTTCTCTTGCAGAGTTGCATAGCAACCCTCCTCAGCATCTTAACTGTGAGATATGCTTCAGCCAAAGGCAAGAACATTTTAATACCTTTAAGTAGGACTTTTTTTTTCCTTTACAATAATGGACACATCTTTATTGAGAAAAAGGTCAGAAAAAAAGATCCCCTACAACCCAAACCATTCCATGATTCTGTTTTGTATATCTGTAACTGAGATGTAAGTAGTAACATCTTCCAAAAAGACATGAATGCCACAGAGGAACAAGTGCTGATACACTGAATAACTGAAGAAAGAGAGATTTATAGCTGATGACAGCACACAGAACATACTCTCTTAAAATATCCATAAGCTATTTTCTGTTCAGATCTCCAAAATAAATAAGACATAGATTTCATATTTGATTTGTTCTGGCACAAATCTGGGTAAACTAGAGTGTAGGGCTACCCAACATGAAGTTATTAAAAGAAAATTATACCCACGGTCTAATCTCTGGCAAGCACTCAAAAGCAGTTAAAGCAACAGTCATGAGACAGTTTGTTGGTTTTTTCTTTTAAATATCTGACATTTTCATTAGTACACACTGGCAAGAAATGCATACTGATGTTCTGAATGCCTATAAAAAAGCAGAAAATGAAAACACACAAAAAAAAATCACAAGTAATTTATTAAGAAAGTGCTCTTCCTTTTTCATACCAATTTTTAAGTTCCAATGAGGTTGCCAGCAAGTGCTAATAGAAAAATATTTTGGGGAGAAAAGTGGAAGTTTTTATATGTAACAACAATCTCCTGCTAAGTTGGACAAAAGGCCCCTCCCTCCTAGCACAGTACTTCAGAGTAGTAAAAGGAAATGTTATTTAGGGACAACACACTAGTCTAGCCAGTTTCTACCAGCACACTCTCAGAATACCTAAAAATGTTGGGTTAGGGACGTTAGAAGGTGCTTACTTTCCTACGACTTTTCTGACTAAGACATCATTTGACAACAACGATGACAACAATTCCTTTTTGAACCTACTTACACTACCTAACTCTACAATCTCCAGTCAATTCCAGAAGTTCAGTCTCCACTGCATAAAGCAGCTCTTTGCTTTATCTGCCTTAAGCTCACCTCCTAGTACCTTAACCAAGTGCCATCTAGTTTTAGTACTGTGAGATATGGCAAGTAACAGTGCCACATTTCTTTTATCCGCTGCCTTCGTGATCATGGAAACTTAAATTGTATTTCTGCACCTTCTTTTTTCTGAATTGAACCTACAGCTTTGGTTACACTACTTGTTCGTCACATAACGGCTGTAGATACACATATGGTCTATCTGAAAGTATACATAACTTAAGTTTAAATATAAAGTAAATTGAAAATGAAACTTTTGAATAGAATCCTTATATCTACTTCTAAAATATGATTTAACTTTTCAAATTTTGACTTGATAGTCAAGAAATCTCAAATTCTCTAAATAAATACCACATTTTTCTTATGTTTGTTAATATCTATATAACAGGCAAAATCAATTTCCAACTACCTTTAAGCAGGAATATATACGGTATTTTCATATCTGAAAATATTCTATTAGTCATTTGTGTATAATGTAATTATTTTCCCAACCTTAATGGAGTTTGAAATAACTGTTAATATGTTTTGCTACAACACAAGCCCTGGAACAATGACTAACCAGGAATTCAACATGATAGCTTTAAACAAAGCCATCTAAATCATAAATCATGCATTGTCTGTTAAGAGGATTGGAAGCAAGCATTGTCAGGCCACCCTAAAAATAGAAAGAAAATAGTCCTTCACAGGTAGTCTATCTGGGAGATGTATTCACATCTGTTACCATCAACTACTGCATGGAATGCATTAGGAGGAAGAAATAAAGTACTTATCTTACTTTGAAAGCTCTGTAAAGATGAGCCATTATAACATCCATATTAAAGTCACCTGACTTCTAGGATAAAAGTCTGTATCAAGGGAGAGCACGTCCAGATTTAACAAATTTGGATTCCCATTTCATTGATATTCCTGCAATAGCAGGCTACACTAGCTGTTCTTTTTTTGACTTTATGGATTTGCTTATTATAATTTAAAAACATATAACATACAGACATAAAGCTTAGAAGAGCCTTCAATGATCAAATTTCCAATTGTGATTGTCTGTATTGACATTCAGAAATTCTTACCATGGATTTGAAAGACCTGTCAATACTGAAATCCAATAGTGCTATGACACAGATACCACATTTTGCAATTTTGCTCAGTTAAGGATAATCTTAATATTATTTCGCTCCAAATTAATGGTTGTACAACTTCAGTCGAAAGAACTGCTATTGGGATAGATGTGTGTTTTGCAGTTTCTACATTCTTAACATTGTTATAAAAGCAAAATTCAAGAAAGGAATGAGAAAGCTTTCCTGTTCCCCAGCAAAGGTCTATGCGTTCAGTCAGTGCTAACCTTTGCTCCAGGAAGTGCCGCAGCTGGTTAGAATCAATGCAAACAGGCTTGGAAACTGCAAGCCAGGGCATATAACTGTCGGTGAGCACTATAAAAAGCAGTGCTGCAGGCACTGAGTGAGAAAGAGTGATGTTTGGTGTGAGATTCTCCAGAGAGGAACAGCTCTCTGTTACAGAGCATCAGATGAAGGTTTGGAGGAGTTCAACATATTCATTTGCAGGCAAGATTCTAGTATGGTTTCCAATAGAGTAAAATGAACAGAAAGTCCCAAGGTATTCCTTGAAAGGCTTGAAGGCTTTGAAAAATGTAGGGGTGAGGTGGGGAGGTCAGGTCATATTTTAGTCTGTTGAAAGAATAACGTTGTTTTGCATGTTTCCCTTGTTTCTGTATACCTAAAAACAAGTCTTGGTTCATCAGAAAAGTCATCTTTGCTCAAAGGCAACTGGTATTAAAAACTGGAAATCTTTAGCAAAGACTGACAAAGTATCAGTCAGTACAGTTAAATAGATATCAATAGAGAGAACATAAAGTACAATCTAATAAAAAAAATATCACTGGTCCTGAAAATTAGACATAGATCATTTTATCCCAATAACCAAGCACAGATTCAGAAGTGATTGAGATAATAATAATAATTGGTTTTTTACAACTCATTTTTATTTTTCATACTAAAGCACTCTTGAGAAAAAGAGTACATCTAAAATATTTCTAAAACATAAAACAAAGTAGGTATGTGCATGTCTCAAGAAAAAAGATGACAACCAAAAAATTAAGATTATGACACCTGTATTCTTATTTTAGCCATCTGCACACTTTTCTCAGGACTACTTCCTAAAGGAAGCTTTAGATAGATATACTTACTTCCACTTTTATGGAGCTCACACTCTTCAGGAAAATACTTGTCAGAGATCAAAAACTTATTACATCACAGATGAGTATCCACACTGAAATACCATGGCTAATTTTTATAAACTTACATAGCATCATCACTTGAACACAATCCGTGTTTTAAATATTTTCCATTTTCACTCTGAACCACACTTCATCTAGGTAAAGTTTGCATTTCTTTTAGCCATATGAAGGCCTTCAGAAAAAAGTGTTGAACTGTATTTATTCTAAATGGGGGAAAAAAAAACCACCCAAATTTATAACAACTAGTACAACAGGGGTTTTTTTTAAAGGAAGATTTACTTATCAGTAAAGTTATTATAAATTATTTTTATGATCTAAAAGTAATGTCTTGCAAAAAAAGGATTTTATCTTAACACTCAATAAGGATGCCAACAAACTCTGTCAGTGGATATTTAGCAGATTACTCCAGCTACTTACTTCTTTATCAGTCAGTGAAGGAGGTAGACAAATAAAAAGGCGAAGAAATGTTATGGAGAAAAAGTAGGATCACTTAAAGTATATTTGTTAATACAGTTTCTTGAGATCTCCATTTCTCCATAATTCTTAAATAACTGATATTCTTTTGGATGTAAGATGCATAATTAATTATACGCACATCAATGACATTTCAACGATGAAATAATAATGTAATCTTCTGATTTCACTCATTTTGTAATTTACAAAACTAGATCTGTTTTATTTTTTCAAAGAAGCATGAATATTCCTTAACACTTTTTTTTTTAAAATTTTGTTAAAAATTAATTGCTTTGATGCTTGAAAATGAGATCAAGTATGACAGCAAAAGCTCTAGTCCACATGACCAGGTGAGTGCAGTGATTAGACAGCAACGTTAAGCAGAACTCAAACCCCAGACTGTATTAAGTGGTTTAACTGCAGAATATGACATTGTTGGTACGTGTATGCAAGAAAAGGAAGAAAAAAACAACAAACCAAACATCAACTATGTATATTGACATCAGGATGAAGTGCATGGTCCAGACTCTATTCTTTTTCTGTCAGATACATGCAAGACTATCAGGAAAGATGTTCTTATATGAAAGAGCCCAGTAGAAGAATAGAGAGGAAAAAGATCAGAAGCACAAAGAACATGAATTCTACCTTCACTACAGTATTGACACCTCTCTCTTCGCATGGTTCACAGAAAAAAGAACCCCCAGGAAAATGCTGCTTTTCTGTGGAATACACCAATCTATCCTGAACTGTGATTACTCCTTCAAAATTAACAACACTAATTCTCTTTCTTGGCCTCCTGGAACATGCTACAGATCCATCAAGGAGCGGACCAGGACATCTCTATACATTTCTCTTCACACACACTAACGGCTTTGAAACTGTTGGCTTAGATCTTCAGTGGTTCAGCTGTACTTAATGGTATAAAACAGAGGTGGAAAATTAAACTGAAAGGACCTTCTTGGTTCATGAAATAGATCTATCCCTTAGCAGTAGGACAATGCTCATGTTATCAACAGAAAGCCCCAAGAAAGTAATTCATTTTTCCTGAGCTGAGAAGTAACAGTTTTCTTGAATCAGCTAAGATATTTACAACATTGAAGCGATTGAAAAAGAGTCCCATTGGTTAGGTAAGACTTGAGAATACAAAGCATTTGCAGTGTATATCACTGAACTGGAGGTTTATTAAGCCAGTCTCTAATTAACGTAACTATCTCAGCGGAAAATCACTCCTTCTTCTTATAGTACCAAATCAGTTATTTATCACAGTACCACTGAATAACTCCTATGAACAAGGAATACAAACATTTTCTTCCTATAGTCTTCCTCACCACAAAATATCTCTTTCCTCTCATCCCTCAAAAAAACCCAAACACGAAAAAGACACCATAAATTCCTCCTGTTTCCCTATGCTTTCTTAATGTATTTCACTAAATTTTGTGCAAGAAATCAATAAAGAAACAGCCTGACAGCGGGAAACCCTGAGCAAGTTCTGAAGATCTTTAGCTACAAGTGTAGCTAAATTTCCAATTCTAAATACTCCTAGATGAGCACTTTGGGATTAACACTGAAATAAAATTGAAAAGCTTAGTAAGAAAAGGGTAATGGAATTTTAACAGCTTTTGTCATGTTAGCATATAGATGTTCAAACTTGTTGCATCTAATGAGAGAGAGTTTGTGCGCTCAGGACCAGACCCTGTACTCTTGGCTTGGCTGGAAGACAACCAGCACACATCATCCTGAAACTCAACAGATCTCTCCGGCTCATGCACCTTGATTATATACAGCTGCAGAGTAACAAAATATTGGACACAAACTAGTTCAGAGCATTCCACAAGTGAAGACCCTGATGATGCCTCAGGATATGGTAGTTTTTGAATTCAGACAATTTAAGCTTTTCAGAGAGCTATAAGTTCTGAACATTTCTACCTTGTATTTTTACCTCTTAACAGTTTGTTACTGGAAAAAAAACAATAATAATTATACAGTGTAAAGACTTACTATAAGAAGGCTTACAAGTAAGATGAAGGAAGATGCTAGGCTACTTATCCACAAATCATTAACTTCTATGGTTATTTAAGTGAAGAGCTATATAAAGTATTTCACAAGGAAATAAAACATAGTTAGCCATAAGAATTTTGTCTGTGGAGTCAAGTGAACAAGAAGAACAATTTGCTACGGAAAGCTGTCATAGAACACTGGAATTTCTGAGGGTATGGTTAGCTCTTACTACCTTCTTCTCCTGTAATCCTTGAAGTTAACAGTAGACAGACCACAGCTTTAATTTAGAAAACATTTGACAGACAAATTAAACCAGAGCTAACTACCGCCTTGATAATAAAAATACTACTTACTCAGCTTATGAATGTCATAATACTAATAATTACATGTGTTTCTTTATCATACTGAAAATATCTGACTGCATTTCCTCCAGCCCATTTGCACCATATCCTAATTGTACTGCAGAAGAAAACTGAATGCATACATGAAACAGGCAAGAAAACACTAAAAATAAATAAAAGTCAATTTAAAGAAAAAATGTTTAATTAACTTGATTCCATGCTTTCTAATCCAGCGACAAAACTACAGTGCCTCCCCCTACCCTTGATTCTTCTATAATCTAAAACCTATTTCTCTAAAAACTGTAACAGTAGTTTGTAAATTGTTGTATCTGGAATGGCAATGCTGTAATGCCTTGAAGTTTATGCATTTTGCTGACTACATCCTCTTTCAGAACAGTTTCCTTTATAAAAATGACTGACCATTCAAAAGTACAGTGTTTATCACCAGATTAGTTCTGGACAGACCTCTTTGCGTTTCCTTTCTCTTCTCATTCACACGCACATTTATCACCTTGCAACATCAAACAAAAGTAAAAGTATTACTTTTAAGAACCTTTTCAAGTCATTTGTAAAACTGCACAAAGCTTCAAACAGACAGTTCTTCCTAGCCTACTTTGATACATAGAACAAGCCAGACAGATGTAAGTGTTTTAGCTACACAGAAAGAAAAGTTAGTGAAATTTCCTGAATGCAAATGGGGGCTAATTCTTGTTTTAAATCTCAAAACAGAGAGGAGACAAAGTAGAAATATCTACAGACAACATTCATCTAAGGACAAACAAGAAATGTTTCACTTTAACATACAAGACAATTTAGTATTTCAAAATCTGTAAGTACTAAGGGGACAACAAAAGAAATTTAGCTCAGCTGAATTCAGTGGAAGGTTTGCCATTGATTTTTCAATAGAAAAAACCCAAACTACTTAAACGATAGATGACAAAAGTTCAAACTTCAATATTTTATATTTTTAGCCTCTTTAAAGTACTTTCTTCCTAACAGGAATTCATTTTTTCATCTACAAAAGCTTTTGTTCCAAGGCAGCAACATTAGAACTAAGCAAGATATAGGGACCTATTGCGGTTAAAAGCATTCTTCAGCTCTGAGATCCGCCGAGGAGCTTGCTATCACGGCTAGCAAACTTTCAGAAGGGCTTTTTAGGCAGAGGAAGGAGGGAAGGGAAAAACCCACCACGCCAAAAACCCCAACTAAGCTCCTATCTGCAACCACTTCTTCCTTCAACCTGTTACGATTCCGAACAAGGGAAAAGAAGGCAGGTTTCCGCGACGAAACCAGAGCCGCCCACACTGCCGTCGTTCCCACTTCTCTCAGGGCCGGGAGAGGGGCGCCCGCGACGGCCTTGCGGGGGAAAGGTGGGCGGCCGGCAGTGCTAGAGCTGGGGCTGCCCTCACAGCTGGTCCGGGTCCTTCCCACCCTCCCGATTTCAGAGGGTACTAGAAGCGGGGTTGGTACCTGAGGTATTTCGGCTCGACGTGCACGGACGTGGCCGCAGCCATTTGAACTGAGGGGAGGTGGCTGAGGCGACGCGACCCTCCTTGTCCACGGCCGACGCCCTCAGACAAACCGAGCACCGTTTACCTCCATTACCGGCTCTCCTCCGCCCGCCGCCGGCCAACGGAGCCTTTGAACAACCCGGTCCCGCCGCTGCCTCAGCGAACTGCCCTTCACAAGCGCCTCAGCTGAGCGCAGCCCAGGCCGAGGGAAAGGGGCGCAGCCACAGCCTCTTCCTCGCCGCCCGCCGGGGCCTCGCGCTCCTGACTGAATTTCCCGCTAAATGCGGTGGCAGGCGCGTGCTCGATCGGTAGGCCGCCTTCTCCCTCGGCGCTCGGCAGGGCCGCTCCGCTCCGCTCGCCGGGGCCTTTTCACCCCGCGGATCCCAGCTCTCTGGCTTTTCTCCCCC
>NW_010186247.1:31511-36157 GCF_000695765.1 Mesitornis unicolor | reverse complement strand
CGGCAGATTGTGGGGGACGGGGCAGCCCTCGAAGTCCCGGTCCGGCTGCGGATTAGGGCGGCAGCCTCGGAGCTAGTCAGATTTTTAACTTCGAGCTTCATCTCATTCGCTGGTAGCAAGGTAAGACAGTTACTAAAAACATTTCTTTATAACCTCTTCCACCACGGAACCCGCTGGCGCACAAATCAGCAAGCCACACCTCATAAGAACTTGTTTTATGCCTCTTTCTCAAATCCTTATTTTCCTAAACCTTTCAAAATTATTCTTCCAGTTCTTTTGCTACTGCAATAGAAATAAAATTACTAATGCATATTGTAATGTTCGAAAGGTGCTCTCTTTTGCTGATGACTGTAAAGCGTTAGTTTGTTTTCATTCACAATATGGTTTGTTTAAAGTGTCGCCCACATCTGTCCCTCATGAAGTACTGAACTTGCATGGGGATTTTTTTAGTCATGGTTTTCTTAAAGGACTGCAAATAACGCAGAATTAACTGTGGGAAATGTACAGCCTTTGGAAAGAAAATAAAGGTGGGCTTTGCTTTTCTTAGTCTTCACTTACTCTTTGCTAGTAATAAAATTACCCAGTTATGCTTCTGCATTGTAATTCTTAACAAAAAGTGTGTGTTGTTCTTATGTTTTCACATAGCCCAGAGTTGTCCAGGGGACATTTACAGCTTGGACTTTTTTTTTTAATTTCACATCTAATAAAGGCTTTGGGTTTTTAGAAATCCATTAACAATGGACTGCAGATTTCACGCTGTAAAATGTTTTGGTTTGGATTCCCCCCCGCCCTGCCCCAACCCCTTTTCTACCTCTACAGCTAGTTACTGACCTTGAACAAACCCATAGTGGCTGAAGTCCTGGTTCTACTTCCCACATGTTGTGGGTATAGAGCTATGTTCCCATCTATCTCTCTGTAAGACACACTCTGCAGACAGAAAAATTCTGCACTTCCAGTCTTACGGTGTTTGAGGGATTAATGTAGTGGTTTCCTGTTCTGCATAGGTCTATGTATATGCTATTTCTATCCGAAGGACTTTAGCTTATTTGTTCTGAATTTCTATTGTGAGTAGCCTGGACATCCCTGACGAGTTGATGAAACTTAATATTATAGAAATAGCTTCAATCCAATGGATGTTTGAAGAAATGGTATGCTATAACTTTGGAAACTGTATTCAGTGCTTTGGTTTGAGTGATATATCTTGAAAAAGAAATTAGTGACTCTTGCAGAAAAATTATGCATAATATAATACAGAAGAGTTAACCTATATCTCAGCAAATGCTCTTTGTTACTTGTGTTTTATCAACAGTCTAGAGACATCTATGGCAAGGATTTTAATTGCACATATATGTGTAATTGCATATATATGTATCTAGTACTTCCAAGTTTTTTACTGTACTGCAGCTTTGTCTCCTATCTTGAGGGGTACAGAAGGATTGCAAAGAGTGTAAAGGTTGCTAAGGCATTCCCCGGGGACAGAACACATTTTATGATCTTCGTGCTGCTTCTGTACAATGCCAAGTACAGGAAAGGTTCTGAGGAGAGCGACTATGACTTATTTTTGTAGTTACAAGGATTTGCACTGTATGAGGAGAGCGTAAAACCTATGACTATTCACGTTTATTTTGTAGGTTAAACTAATCTGAATGAATAGACGGGAGTGTTTAAAATAACTTTTGCATCTGCCAAAGTGAATCTAACGTGATAAGTTTTATAGCATGCTGATTTTTATATTACGTTCATGTTGTGCTAATTATATGCAATAAAAATTTTGTATCATTCTAATTATACATTATTTAAACCATACATAACAGGAATAGTCAAGAGGATTCAACAGAGTACAGGGAGTAAGTTTTCTAGGCTCATACTTGTAATTCATCCGAGTTAGTTGTCGTCTGGGGCCTTAACATTTCTGAATCTTCTCTCTTCTATTTAGAATTTTCTAGAGGAAAATCTGGTGTGGTTTGGCTCAATATAGCTTATACTAAATAACTGTATTTTATTGCTGCTCCGTGTTTTTTCCATGATAGAATTTTCAACTTTTCTGCTATGTAATAAAACACATGGTCGGTCTGTAAGTCTGAAACACAAACTGTGGAATCAGTTTCTTTATTGGGCACAGGTCTCTGGTGGGGACATCAAACTGGAATGCACCTTTTCACAGTGGATATTTTGGCCTGCATTCCTGTGACTGTTTGTTGTGTTGAATTATTTGCAAGAGTTTGGAAAGATTTTGATTTTGGTTGTGGTGGGGTTTTCTTGTTTTGTTTAAAAAGTCTGGTATTCTGGTCCTGCAGGCTTATGCTTGTGCCTGGAAATATATTTGACTATATGTGCTTAGTATGCTGGAATTAGGATATCAAACTGAAGTACAGAGAAATGTTTTGCTGGTTAGATAATGGTGCTTGGTAGCTTGCAAGACCTAGGCTAGACAGGTTACAAAGAGCTATGGAGCAACATGATGATGTTTTAATAAAAATCTGTCAATCCAATGGTACATTTCATTCTTTGGGGTTTGGTGGGATTTTTTTAATACCACATTTGTTCAATAGGAACATTGTATGTCCATGTGCAGCTGAACTGTATGTTTCTACATTTGATAATTAGCTTTTTAATCCATACCCTCTTCTAGTACTTTCTATACAAATGGAGTGATAATAAATTAGTTTTTCTCTCTTAATAAATTATCTGTTTTTTCAGAAAGGATAACTGACACTGTGAACTGTTTTCCACTTAAATATTCATAATGTCAAAGAAAAAAAACAGACTCTCTATGGGAATAAAAAATAATTTAAATAATAAATTCTGACATTAATTCTAATATTATTGTCTATAAGATCATTTTAGATGTGTATCATCAGGTTTTACAATATTGGCTGTTGCTTGGGGCTAGTCTGTTTCTTTTTTTTTTCCTAATTGCTCTGCATATATGATCCCAACTGTAGTTTTTCATGTGAAAAAGACTACAAATTAAATACATGGATAAAAAGAAATGTGATAATTAGTGTATTGATTGTAGTCACAAAAAGAGTGGACATATTTGATAGCCCAAATCCTTGTATGCCTTTCTTCTGGATTTCATAATAGCACTATTACAAATCAATGCTAATTTGTGTAATAAAACCTTAGTTCTGTAACTAAATTACATACGAACACATTTAGTATCCATCCCATATTCATTATCACGAAGAGGTATTAACTTGGAAATGGTATTTTTGGACCTTAAAAGAAGGATATTGCTTTTGACATGAAGGATTTTAAATACAGCTGAAAACAGAGCACTGTACTACTTAGGCTCACAAAAAAGCAAAGTTTATACCTAAACTAAACTTCTGGTGACAATCTTAATAATGGTACTATGCTGAAAACTTGCTTTGAGGTCTATGAATATGATTAATGGAGATCTTGTGGGTTGGTTGGTTGGTTTAATGAGATTCTTGTCCAAATAACAATTCCCTACCCACAGCAGATTGTGAGGTCCCGTTTCCATTTGGTCTTTTAAGTATTTAAAGAGTACACAATATCACAAAATTCTTCCATATATAGATGAACTTGGCATGCTAATATACTTCCCTTGCTCCAGCTGACCTTGTGGCACAGTTGCAAAGGGCCCCGTGGGACTCCGCGGGAGAGCTTTCAAAACATAAAAGCAAACTGCTTGTTTTTTTAGTCCGAAAGGAAACTCCTGTTAGTTTTAAATTAGTCTTGAACAGTACAGCTGCTCTCCCCTGTAGATCTCCATTAGACTTGTTGAATCAGCTTGCTTTTATCCCTAAATCAGAGGTCCCAGACGGTGATTTAGATTTATTCTTGCTTCCCTTTGAACTTGGCTGAGAAGAAAAAGGAAAAAAAAAAGCTGTGTTTTCATCTGATGAGGTTACATAGGGTGATTTTGTCACCTGGGTGCAGCAACAAACTATCCACTGCCTCTGCCTTTGCACTTATCTATTCTTACTGAAAAAAAAAAAAAAACCAAACAAAAAAAGGAACACGCATGTAAAGTGTTACACTGTGGCTCAACAGCCCTTCACGTGCGCACAGGTGTGAACTCCGCAAGAAGCTAGAAATAGCTTAAAGAATGTAAAATGGTTTGTTTTGTGGGGTTTTTTTTAATTCTAATTTTTTTTTTACATCTGCTGAGAAATGCCTTTCGCACCGCGGGGGCAGCTCCCCAGTAAAAGGCATCACTCTCTATCGCTTCATTACGGCCTTACTTTGACTGGGGGGGCGAGGAACCGGGTGCACCTCTGACGGGGGAATGGCTTTTCCTCTCGCTGTCTCCTAGCGGCGATACCCCGCAGTGCGGGCCGTAGATCCGTACCCTTGTCAGGGAGGCGGAAACACCGACCCCCAGCACTGCACCTATCTGGTCAAGCCTCCAGCTGTACCCCCTTTGCTTCGCTTCTCGGGTAGGACGCAGGCTGAGGCCGCTCGGGGTCAGCCATTACCTCCATCAGGCTACGGCCTACGGAGCGATCCAGAAAGGCTCCGCGCACAGCCTGTCTCCTCGCATGCCGGGATTTGTAGTCCGCCCCGACCCGTTGCATACCGGGATTTGTGGTTCACCCCGCCCCTGTGCCGGTCAGGCGGCGGGGCTGCCTCTCTCCTTCCGGGAGCAGCGAGCGCCCGTTGGAGGCGGCGAAGGA
>NW_010186247.1:12667-31144 GCF_000695765.1 Mesitornis unicolor | reverse complement strand
TCCCCCTTGGGACGGAGGCGGTTCTGGCCGATCTGTAGTTTCTCTTCTTAAAATGCAGTCGTTCCCATGTAACAGGGTAAAGAGGTGCATCTCTGTTGAGAGACGGCTAGCATAGTGTAAAGGTGCTGCTAGTGATTCGGTAACGGGTCCCAGGTAGGCAGTAAAATAATCAGAAAGCTGCACCTAGTTAATTAAGATGAAAAAGCTGGGTGTGTTCTTAGAGCAGTAATTTGTGCGTGAGTACAGGGAAATCTGGCAAAGAAAATGAGCAAATTAAGATTATTGGTGCAAGATACGAAAACAGAAACAGAAAGTCAACCGCATCCTGGGCTGCATCAAAAGAAATGTGGGCAGCAGGGGGGGGGAGGTGATTCTGCCCCTCTACTCTGCTCTGGTGAGACCCCACCTGGAGTACTGTGTCCAGCTGTGGGGCCCCCAGCGTAAGAAGGGCACGGAGCTGTTGGAGCAGGTCCAGAGGAGGGCCATGAAGATGATCAGAGGGATGGAGCATCTCCCCTAGCAGGACTGACTGAGAGAGTTGGGGCTTTTCATCCTGGAGAAGAGAAGGTTGTAGGGAGACCTTATAGCATTCTAGTACCTGAACGGGGCCTACAGTAGACATGGGGAGGGCCTTTTTACAAAGGCAGGTAGCAGTAGGACCAGGGGGAATGGCTTTATACTGGAAAAGGGTAGATGTAAACTAGATATTAAGAAGAAATTCTTCACTGTGAGGATGGTGAGACACTGGAACAGGTTGCCCAGTGAGCTTGTGGATGTCGCTTCCCTAGCAGTGTTCAAGGCCAGGTTGGATGGGGCTTTGAGCAACCTGGTCTAGTGGGAGGTGTCCCTGCCCATGGCAGGGGGTTAGAACCACACGATCTTTAAGGTCCTTTCCAACCCAAACCATTCTGTCATCCTGTGAAATACTAGAGCAGACTGGAATACAGGTGTTGCAGGTCATGTTGGTTTAGAAGAAGGGATTACAAATGTATTGAGATAGTTTTATATGCTAGTGATGCTTTCAACTTCTAAGAAATTACAGCTTTCAATCCTGGTGTTTCATCTCATGGGGAAATTACTCTGATCACCTTAAATAAATCTGTCTCCCAGCAACTTACAAGTGAGAGTAGGTTTGGCTGTAAAGTATTACAGTGAGTGGATTTGGGAGCTTTTGCATTTCTCAAGGAATCCCTTTGTTTCCCTGCTATCTTAACACTGTATGTATGCAGTAAAATCAGTGTACTGGAAGCCAGCGCTGGAAAAAGCAGAGTGAGGGGAGGATTAATGTTGTAACAGTCAAGTCTGCTCTGGGCTCCAAAGGTCAGGTGGTCTTCCGAGACAGTGTTTCTGTGGATTATGGGATTTAATTTCCTGGATACTGATGTGTGATCAAATGCTACTACTGCTAATAATACCAGTTATCTGTTAGCATGTGTATCCTGGAATTTTTATCATAGAAACCAAAACAAATCTAAGATTACTACTACTTTTTTTTTTCTTTGAGTAACTGGTATTTTATAAAAGAACTTGTGGTAGAAGTATTGATCAGATGAGTCGACCTGGTAACTAGCTTGGTAGAAGTCAATGGTGGACCCTGCTGAGGGGGACTTTTAGAGACTCCATACGTATGTGATTTATCCACAGTCAACTTTGCAATCAGTCTTGTGTTTTCGCTGTATGTTTATACTATAATTGCATTAATTACATTGCATTATTCACATCCTTATTTTATGTGGTGTTCTTAGTGTATAAAATGGTAGATGCTACTAAAATTTGATTATACATTTGGGGAGAAGAAATGAAGTTTGAGAAGGGAAGTGAAGTGTAAGTAACTTGAACATTTAAAGTCATCCACTTGGAATCTGCTAACAGGAACTTCTGTTCAAATGACCAGGTTTGTCTGAAATAATGAGATGTAACCTGAATGTAGGATTGTAGAACAGCACAGGTTGGAAAGGACTTGGAAAGGTCTTCTGGTCCAACACTTTGTGGAAGAGGGAGCCTAGATGAGATTATATAACAACCTGTCCAGTCCTGGCTTGAAAACCTCCAGATATTATGTTAGTGAGTTACAGGACAACCAAGCGCCATTGGTGTGACTCAGTTTAAGTTGCCTTTTAATAGCTGTGACAAGTCAGGTTTGTTTCCAGTTGAGTTAAAAGTTAATGCAATTATACAAGGCTTTCATAATACCTTATCACTGAACTTGTGAACTTATTGAATGTGAATTAATCTGGCAGTTTGAGTGAGAGGAAACTTAAAACTGGGAGGTAGGGCCTATTTTTTGTTCTATAAAAGAAGGCTTTAAAAAATCCGAAACAAACCCTCTTAGCTTTTGTAAATAGTTAATCTTTATAAACATTTTGAAACTGGAAGGAATGAACACCAAAAATGTGTCTATTAAAATAATATTCAGTGTTATCATGAGAACATATGGGTTTTTCAGTAACATTTGAATATACTTATTTTTGGTGCTAGAAAGGTTTAGGAGCCAGAAGCCGTCTTGTTCCTACTTGTGTTTCTTTGGCAGTGTTGCTTCTAATTAGTTTCAAGATTCAATTTAATAGTTTATTAAACAAGATTATATGATGATGAGAGGACAGTATTTAATTAACGCCAACTTTTTTTTTTCCCCTTCTCATTTTCTGATGGTTGTCAGGGAAAGTGGTTGTTGTGACAGCATCCACAGAAAGGCAAACTGAGTATGTGATGTTGAGGATGTATAGGGCTTGCAAATTGTCAATGAAGATGCTGGAGTATGAAACTGTTTGAAGAAAGTAAAACTTATCAAGCACTGTTATCATAAGATGGGCTTTTTTTAGTACATCTCTAGTTCTTGTGAAAGTAGATTATTGTAAAAAAAGCTTGAGGTTGAAAAAAATCGCCTGTTGTACCTAAAGAGACTTTGCTTGGCTCCTCTAGCTTACCCAGATGTTCATTATAGATGAACTGCAGTGATCCGGTTGGTGAGCTTAGAGACAGTAACTTTCCATTTCCCGGAGGCAGCAAAATGAAAGCGATGTGGAGATCTGATTGAGCTGAAGAGCTGACGTGTTCTGAGAGAGCACCAAAGCTACTGGGGCTGCAGGGCTCTGCCCTTGCGCACACGGACTCAAGGAGTGCTCTGGGGCTGTGGACTTTGTCTGTATGAGAGGATAAGCAGTGTCTGGCTTACTGAACTGGCAGCTACTGAGATGTGTGTATGCAGATTGTGTATGCAGCTTAGTTTTGCCCTAAAAATGGAGTATTTGTAAAAAATGATGTGTCTCTGTAGAACAGGCTGTTCATGACTGGAATCAAAGAGAACCTATGATTTCTGAGGGAGAGGTGCAGAATTACAGATGCTTAAAGAGTCTGGAAGTCTTGCGTGTTTTAGCATGATGTGTCATATAGTTCATTTACTGTGTGGAGGTTTTGATGCTGACTGCAGGAATTCACTATTTTTTCATTGCTGTGTTGGAGTGTCTTTTATAAAAAAAGGGCAAAAAAAAGCGCAGTACAAATTTTCTGAAGTTAACGTGAGGGCTGCAACACACTGATTCAGGATTCCCATGGATCAAAGGCATTTCTTGAATTTAGCATTTTATTTTTATGTTTGCATAGATACACCCTGCTATGTAAGGCAAGGTAAAGCTATTCAAAAATTACATTCTTATTATTAACAGCTGGAGACTGTTCATACTACCATCATGAAGTCAAACCCCTCAAGTCTGGAAGGCAAATAAAGTAAAAGGTTTCAGACTTCTGGTAGCCTTAAAAAAATCGGGAAAATACTATCTTGAAATTATTTGCATTTGGAAATATTTTTAAAACCATTGTAGTCTCTTTCAAATCAAAAGATGGGGCAATGGGAATCTGTCTGATACTGAAAAAAAATGAATGTAATCCTGCTTTTACTGTCTCTCCTTGTGATCCCAGAATAAGATTAGCGTTTCAGGCTCCAGAAATCTGTGCAGTGGTCTGTCTGCTACTAAAACCTCTGCATCCTGTGTTCCTCATATGTAAAATGTGTTTTATAGTTAACTACCTCCCATGGTGTAAATGACTAAGATTTGTAAAACTCCACGAAGAGAAAAACTATATTTCTGCCAAGTATTAGTAAGAAATGGGAAAACATTCTTACTCTCAAGATATTTAATATGTTAAATCAGAGCTGTTCTATAACCTACATTAGGCATCAATGAACAACAGAAGTGCTTTCTGGAAACTCTTCTTTTCTACAATATGTGGAAAAAAACCCCACCAAGCCAAAAAACTGAAGTGGTGCCACCTCTGCTAACTCATATGCTTATAAAGAGTGGATATAATTACTCCTGCTAGAACTTAACACTACGTCCTGTCAACACTGGATTTGGGTTCTTTTTTTTTGAAAAAAAATCATTTAATACTAATACTATTAATTTTATGCATTTATTTTTGGAAGTAAAGATTAAAGTCCTTTTATATAGGCTGTTTCACGTGCACACCGTTCTAAAAAATAAAAGTGAGACATGTTTGTTACAGGCAAAAGTATTAGAGAGACCTTTTCTTGGGATGGGATGTGTGGCAAGTGGGATTGTAAAGCTTGCTTTAAGTAGGCTGAGATGGACATCAGTTGCAATCTTAGACGTTAACTTGTGCGTGTACTACTTTAAATATATTAGTGGGAAATCTTTCACTTTAACTGGTGGCTGTGGTACAGATTATCTCATGAATTGCAACTCCGGGGAGATCAAAATCTACTCAGGTGCTTCAGAGTGACAGCTCCAGGCCATTTGCAGCAGTGCACACAAGTGTAGCTTTGAATTGGAGGCCAAACAGAATAAAAGATGGGCAGAGGTCTGTGGCTGGACTCAGCCATTCTGGGGCTGCCAGGCTTGAGGAGTCATCACTTGGGGAACGATCCAATGCACGTGTTGTGTCAGAAAATGCTTCCTTCATTGTTGCTTATTTTTTTTAAATTATTAAATATAATACTGGAGAAACTAAATTTTGAATCCTGCCCTTAAAGAGGGAAATGAAGGGCTGCAGCTGTAGTCAGGGATTTCTTACAGATATAGCCCCATTTTGGAAGGTTTCTCTCTGTTGCTGTAATATCGTGAGAGAGCTTCTTATGGAAAAAGAACTATTTGTGAGCATGCTTTCTCTTTGTCTTTCTTTCTTTTTCCTGACAGCACAGTGAAGAGCTGAGTGAACTGTGCATTTCATCATGACCTTTCTAGAACTCCTGATCTTATACTGTTTAACAGCCAGGTTTTATTCTTATGTGAGCTTACATCTTTTATTGGCCTTTTAATACGGGCTTAGCAGGTGCTGGAGAAGTCACTTTGCATTTCTTTTTTTTTTTTTTTTAAAATACTTCAGGAAGTTTTTATTTCAGCATAAAGATAAAGCATTTGGGTATTTTTGTTTTCCTTATTAGGTTGTGCTGAGTTATTTGGTTGTATTTAACAATGCCGATGTGTTGGTTTTTTTTAATGTGACTTTTCCCTCATGCTTATCTACTGCATACTGCAGCTAGTGGTGCATCTATGGTAACTTCCTTCTGAGTCATCAAGCACCTACCCAATACAGAGGTCACAGCATTTTTTTTCTTAGGAAATGCCTATCATATGGTGCTGTAGACTGTGAGATTTGAAACCTTTTGAAATTTGCAATAAAAGGAATATTCATTAAACACAGGCAACAGACTGGTGTTTGCTAGTAGTTAGCTGTTAAAATTACTTTGTATCAACTCATACCTGAGATTTGAGAAATGCTTTTTTTTTTTTTCCTGCATTTGTTTCTCTGCCATAACTTCTTTACAATTTTTGCATATTTTGTTTTTTTAAATTTAACTGTGTGGTTTTGCTGAATAACTATTACGGGAGAAAATGCGGCGCTATTTAGAACAAAAAATGTAAAGACATTTCCTTCAAGTTGACTAACGATAGAGTCATGAAATCTCATGGAAGTCATAGTGGCTTGGTTTTTTTATGAAGAAAAGGTGCTTTCAGTTTAAAGAGTAGTGCTCCTTTCCAAATGCAGAAATGTCCTTTGAGAGGTAGGGGGGGGGGGGGAAATCTCAAAAATACCAACAGTTTTTTGTTTTCTACCCTGTGGCTTTTTGAAGAGCTCGTATGCTAAACTTAAAGGAGTGTAAATATTATATTGTTATATTTCCTCCATGTGATGCTCTAAAATTCTGAGTAAATTGGTGTTCAGAGGCATTTAAGTTCCAGTTTATGTAAATCTGTCCATTTATTTGAAAGTGATGTCTGTCTGAAGTTCTGGTTTTGTTTCTATGTTGTTGGGCCTGATGCCAGCAGTGATTTGAATCGTGTTTCTTGTAAAACTGAAACGACCGCACTTTTATGTGGCCATGGCAGTGTAATATGCTGTGTGAATATTAATAATACTTTATGTTAATAGAAATAATGCAAGATCAAAATATATACAGAAGTACATACAATGTGAATATTGTGGGGATTTTCCCTTCTTGACAGGCTGTTGAGCTTCTAATACAGAGAAGCATGTTTTGTGATAATTTTATTTATTTTTAATAATTGAAGCAAAAACTTTAAAAATCACACAATTCCTCCTGAATGCCCCACTTAATTCATTTAATCCCATGTAAGGTGTGTTGCCACTTTCCCCTCCAAAGTGTTACATTATCAGATCTGTTCTTTAATGGTGTGAGCCAAGGAAGGTGTCTTTACTTGGGTGCCTGTCTCTCAAGAGAAGTAGATTTCTGTTTTGTAGGCATTTTGTAATCACTTAGTTGCAATAAGATTAGTCAAAAATGCATATATCAGATATTTCTGAAGTGCTTATCTTGCATATACAAATTTAGAAAATTGTGCATTACAAGCTCCTTTGAATTATGTGGAATTATAGGCTTGTCTTCTTAAGAGCATCCTTAAGAGCTGGCATCTTAAGAGCTGGCATCTTAAGAGCTGGCATCTTAAGAGCTGGCCTAGAGAGCAGCATCAGAAAACCAGAGTTGAATAATCCTGTAAACTAAATGAGATCTTTCCAGTGAAAAATTGTTAGTGTATCTAGTCCTTTTAGTAGGTGCAGGGTGTATTTGAATTTATAAAATACTATTTATATATGCTGAGACTTGGAAGGTCGTGCTCTTTTGGAAGCTCATAAAGGCAGTAAGTTTTAGTCAGCAAAATACAGAATAAATAGGGTCTCGTCTTCTGATACTGTCTCTCATTTTCTCTTATTGCCATTTCCTGGTGAAACTGATGTGTGCAAGAAATAGGGGTTGTATGATGCTCAAGTTTAGGAGCTATAGGAAAGCTTGGGGATGAAGATGTATTTTATGTACAAGGTCCCTCAATTCGCTGCTTTCTTCAAAAGGTAGTGATAAGCTGTGACACTTCTTTAATGACACTTGAGTAATGTTCAGAAACAAGGAGATGTGTTGCCTTGAGCAGGCAAGCACTTGGGATTTGATAAGATGGGTGAGAAGACTTGCAGGGCCCTTGGTGATACAGGGGAGGAAAAGCAAGCGTGTTATGCTCATCTTAGAAAGCAAAATTCCTTCAGTCATTTAATGCTGCTTGAATGCTGTAGTGCTTTTACTCAAGGTCACCTTGTGCATGGAGTGGTATTATTCTTGCAATGAAAAGGAAACAAACCTTTTTTTGTAGGGCTCTTCCTACTTAAGCATGATGCAGAGCAACAGGCAAGGGAAGCTTAGGCTACCTGTTTTGTTTGAGTACATCAAACAGTATACAAGAAGATAACCATTAAAAGGACTTCAGTTCCCGTTTGTAGTTTTCTTCTCTCTTGTTGCAACTCCGTTGCTGTCTATTTAGTATAAACGAGCTGTCAGATTTCTTTCTCATGTTGTTGAACTGGCTTAGAGCAAATTGAGACAGATGTGATAACAGCAGCGTTGTTCAGCTATGGCTGTATCACGGCTCTTCGTAATTCTGCAGCCCATGGAGCTTTTCCATTGCAAGCACAGTGAGAGACATTTGACCACATAGGTAAGCTCCAGGGCAGTTGATCCATTTACCTCTTAGTATCTCTAAGGAAATGGAAGTCTAGTTTGAATTTAAATAGCAAATACACAGTAGAGGCAGTGATTGTGGCTGTTTTTCCTCTACTGATGCCTGCCTTTTCTGTGAAGTTCTGCTGATTTCTGTTGAAATAACCTTTTCCTGTGGTGTACACTGTCTTCATTATCCTCATTTCTGTCATTCCAGCATTTCTGTTGGTTCATTAGCTAATCATCAGGAACCTAAGGATTTAGTCAAGGGGAAAGAATAAAAATAAAAGTGTGCTTTTGGTAGAAGTAGCATCAGTAGTTTGTGTAATAGGAGGGAAAAATGTTATCGGGTACTGGATAGCATTTGTTAATGCTGCATAAAAATGCAAGAAATCTTGATCTTCGTAACTAAATAAGAATAACCTGTGTCTCTTTTTGGTTGGTTGGTTTTAGTTTGGGTTTTTGGGGGATAGGAGATGGTGTATGTTTTTAAATTAAACCCCTGAACTTGTTCCTGGTAACTGATATTAACATTAAGGAAAGTGCTGTTAGGGCTTTTCCCTTAAGACCTGGAGTACAAGAAAGTATATGGAGTTTTTTAAAGATGCTTTTCTTCTTGTTGAATGTTTTGCTGTGCTTAAATTATGTGTGTTGTAAAAAAAACCCCAAACCTAATGGTTACTTAGCATTTGTCATTTGGGTGGATTTGCCTAGTATTTTAGGGTAATGCTTTTCTTACAGTCAGTTTATTGTCAGTTTTCTCCATGTCTGTTGAGGCAGATCACGTTTTTGAGCATATTTTCAGTCTCACCATATTAGCAGACTAGAATGAGTGTAATTGTTGTTCAACATGGTATTTTTCTAAAGACTAATGCAAGTGTACCTTAAGATTTCATTTTAACATTTGAGAAAAGTATATATACATATATATGCATTCAAGAATGAAGGAAATTTGGCAATTTTGCTCAGCAACCACGTTAGTTAATTGATTTTTGCAACTATGATGTCTTTTACTGCTCAGAGCAGGCCTGCAGCTCTAATACAATGTTCCTTTGGTGTTCAAATATTTGGTACCAGCCAAATTCTAGGATGTTGTTAAGCCTTAATAAAAATGAATCTGGGGTTTTATAAGTCTGATGCATACTCAAAATATTTTTATCGACTAACGGTGAAAGATGCTTCTTTCCTAATCAGTGTATTCTCAGTCTAAAATGTATTTCTGTCATTTTCTACAATATTAAGATATTTCCAAATTATTCAGTCTTGTCATACATAGACAGAAATGCCCTGCAGTGTTATTTTGGAAAGTTTTGAGGCTTGAGAATCTTGATAAATGTGTTTTTGTGAAAATTTTGCACTCATATCTGTCTTTTTAACAGCTGTCATGGAGGAGTTGGTAGAGGATGACATCTGTATTTTGAACCATGAAAAAGCAGACAACGCACATAAGAGAGACGGGGAGATTCCTGTTCCGTCTTACAGTGGAGATGAGTCTGTTGCCTCACACTTCGCACTTGTCACTGCATATGAAGATATTAAGAAACGACTGAAGGAGACAGAGAAGGAGAACTCCTTCTTGAAAAAAAGAGTGAGAATTCTAGAGGAGAAGGTAAGAAAAAAATGAATATACCAGCTTCTGGTAGCAGCTCCTTTCCTTCTGGCTAGATGGCAGAGCAGATGGTTAAGTATTTAAAATACGTACTTAAAATAATTTCCAATTTAAAAAAAAATTGGTAAATTGTTTTATTTGTTTAGGTGAAACACAGTTTGTTCCTCTGGTAGCCTAGTTACTTACGGAGATTTTTGATTCTTACTGGGCATGCATGTGATGTTGTAGTGCCCTGCAGAGATACCAGCTTTGTTTCAGAAAGCCGGGTAGTTGCACTGGATCGCTACTGTATTTCATCTGCATCTTTAGAGTTTTTATTAACTTGGGCACATGTGACTTAGTGTTGTTGAATGGTGAGGTGCCAAGACTATTAATTGTCAGAATCCAGGAACTGTCTATCAGAAGAATCTCTTGGGCTCAGCATACCAAAATTACAAGGAAAAATTGGTTGTTAGGAATATCTAGCAAGGTCTAGCTACAAGTAGTCTCAAACATGAAATACAAAGTTGCAGTGCTTAACATAAAGGTGTTGCCTGGCTGTTTTTTGATGCGGTAATTCTAAAACAAAGGAATGTAGGAAACTGTTTTGTTTGCAGTTTCTCGTGACCTTAGTCTAGTGGAGTTCATTAAAGCTACAAAGAAGAGGGTACTTTGTTTTCTATAGATAAAACTTTTGGTTTAGTATGTGAATACCATAAAGAAGTTTCTGAGAGGGGCATTTAGAAGGCCTAGACTGTTATTTACTAAGACTGACTTTCAGTCTTTGTTAATGGCTACTGTACCTTCATAATGAAAAGTGTATGGAAACTTCCAGAAAGTTTGGTAAGTTTGGGTCTATCTGAATGGCTTTATTTGGGGGAAGAAAATGTAAAGGACAAAACTTAAAACAAGTAGTACATTTGCTTTGAGGGTCAATACAAAAAGCTAAGGGCAGACGCTTCCTGTCTTTTTGGCTTGCTTTCCCATACTTTCTTTCGAGAGAACACCTAAAAGAGGAGCTACTTAAGGTAGGTACGTAACTGTCACCTCTTGATTTTTCTAATATTTTTGTGTGTGGCTCTTTAAGAGAATACATATAGATCTGTTGCAAGTATCTACATTACATACACATACACTGTGTTTAAATGCCTCAATAATTTAGAGCAAGTGTGCAGGACAAAATTAAAAAGGATAATGCAATACTTAGTCAAAACATGAACTTTCTATATGGACGCATACAATTTGATGTGAGACTTCTCTTCTTGCTGGCTTATTAAAAATACTCACTGTATTTTAACTCTGCTCCCCTTTCAGATAATCTGGTTGGTAGTGCTTATTCCCCCTTACTTGTCTCTTGTTTTAGCAGACAATGAGATAGTGGTGACCTGGAAGTTAATAGTCATTTATAAAATAATTCTGCTTTGGCTTTTCTCACATACATACACTGAAAAAAATTTGTTTCAATTATGAGTCATTATGTTCATTTTTCTCTGAATTTTGTATATGTTGTGCCTTTATAAGCTTAAAACTCTTTTTCCAAAAAGCAGCTTGTATGTTTTCAGAGCCTGGAAAAAACATGATTAAGAGATAGTCAGGGTGATTCATCATGACTTGTGGATGGTTTTTAAATACTCGCAGCAGTAAACTTACAAGCATTAAGTATGGTCAGAGATTGCAAAATTTGTAAATGGCCTCCGTTGCACTTTTGTAAAAAATCTGTCTGTATCAATGTATTTGATTATTTTCTAAACTAAAAAAAATGCTGTTAGTTTAATGTTGCAGGCTGTACTGTCAGAGTTTTTAGATTTTGTAGTTCTCAATATAACATACAAAACTTCTTATTTCTTCTATCTGTTGAACATTTAGCTGCTCAGCTCCCGACGGGAAGAGGAATGCAGTTCAGTTGGACGTGAACAAGTGAACAAGGCATACCAAGCCTATCGAGAGGCCTGCATTGACCGAGATAATCTGAAAAGCAAACTGGATAAAATGGTATGCCTTTTGAACTAAATACTTCAGTAATTACTTAAATGCATGTTACATAAGTGCTGCATAGTTAATGAATGTTTACCGTAGAATGAGTTTTATTTGCTGAAGGTCTGTGGTGTTTCTTCTATCACTCCTTTAGTTTTTTAAAGTACATGATGATACTTTGTATAGGAATAACAATTTCAAGTATCTTCATTTTATTACTGGGCTTGGCTAAGGCTGAAAAATATCAAAGCAATATTTTTCTTGTTTTTAAAACAAAAAAGAAAGTTAAATTGTCAGACATGATAGCAAAAAAACTTCAGAAATGGTTTTGTTTTCTTTTTTTTTAAATAGCGGAAAGAAAGTGCAGAATCCTTGAAAACCTTGAATGAACAGTTGCAGTCTAAAGAAGTAGAGCTGTTACAACTAAGAACTGAAGTAGAAACTCAGCAAGGTAGGCATTTGGTTACTTCATCTTAATCTCTGCTGACTAGTCTTAGTGGTTATATTATGATCTCAGGGCATTAGGAAGTTTTACCCTATGTAGTGGCCAGGTAAGAGAGGAATATACTGCAGCGAGGTACTTTGGGCTTGTATATGGGTTTGTTCTTGTAAATGGTGACGCACTGTAAATGCACATTAGATTATCATAGGTGAGGAGCTCCATGGTAAACATCTGAGACTGTTGTGTTCTTCCACTGTAGATTATTTAATAATTTGAGAAATGTGCACAACCTGACAGTTTAATAGGCTGGTCACGTACATCTCTGGACCTCATTGCCTTTTCCTCAGAGTGGGGTGGGGGCATAGTTCTTCAAGTGTCAAACACTGTCCAACCGATACCAACTCCTCTGGTACCTGCAGATGATTTAGTGTATTGCTTTGTCTCACTGTTGGGGTATGACCAGTACAAGAGGATGTTGTGTACCAATAGCTGCAGTCAACAACAGTTACTTAAAGAACTGGGAAATGAGGGAAGGTAGAAAGGTGCTGGTTGTAGAAAGCGTGGTGGAAAGAGGAATGAGAAACAAACAGTGTACCCTGGCAATTCTATAAGCCTGAATCCAGTGTCTGTTACTGCTGTTGTAAAGAGTGGTGTGTAGATACCAGGTATGTCAGCTAAAACACTAGAAGAAAAAAATAATCTTTATTAATGTACTGTTACAAGAAAAGAGAAGAAGAAAATGCCATCAGTGTAAAGTTAAGAGATGTGGACTGGACTTCAGATTCTGTACAAATGCAGTCATTTGAAGGTCACTTGTAAGTACTGCTGTGCTTGCATTGCATTACTTGCCAAGAGGACCTCAAGCATGCAATGCACTACTTCAATTGCACAAGTTTTTAAAACTAGAAAACCACATGTAGTATTAGTATCATTGCTGAGGACATCATGCTATAAGGAGGTAAGAAATGCAGAGTTTATAAGGAGAGCTCTGAAAATGTGGTGATTTAAAGCCTTATTTAGTTATCAGTTTTGCTCACTAGTGGGCTTTGAGTACCTTGTTTAAGAAAAATCTGTGTAGCTTAAGCTTGTTTAAACTGTTAAATCTGGAAATGAGTGCACCATGCAGTTGAAGACTTGGGGGTTTTCTTCTTGTCATGTTGCTTTTCTTGCTGTCTAACTAGTGTCTTACTACTGATTTGATGCTATTTGCTTCTTACTAGAAAGCATGTGAATTTGTTCTGTCTAATAAGAAGACCTATGTAATTTCTAGGCTTTACCCTTTTGTTTTGATTGTAGTTCTGTTGTAGTTCTGTTTGTAACTTCTTGACACTAAACTTGGGAAAAACTTACAGTAAATTGTGTAATTATATAAATCTGAGGAGAAAAGGCTTGTGTTGTCCAAGCACGTAAGAAGTATGCAAGTTGGTGTATGTATCACGCATGTTTGCTATTAACAGATCTTTGCATTTCTAGCGCCTCTTTATGCTGTGATTTCCTTTTTCTTTATGTTAGAGCTCCAGTGCATGCTTGGAAAGCATTTCAAACTCAGAAAATAGACTACTACTTTGCAAACAACTTTATCAGTGTTATTATTTCTCTGTTGTCATAGACTGCAGTTTCTTCAGAACGTACAGGATGTGTTTTTGTAGGCCATGGGCTAGCTGAGGTGAAACCTTACATATTGAGTTACATTTCTTCACCTGAGACTCAAATCTTGATTTTGATTGTCTTGCTTGTCTTCTTACAGTGATGAAAAATCTGAATTGTACTCAGTCCAGCTGCGAAATAGAGAAGCTGAACAGTGACCTGAAAGTGCATAGTCTGGAACAGGATATAGAAAAGCTCAAGGAAGAGTGCAACAGTCTCAGAAAGGAGTTGCAAAAATCCAAGCAGATGGTACCTTTATTTTTATAAAAAATTTTAATTAATATATTTGACTGTGTTCTAGCATTTTAAATCCCTTGTTCAAGCAAAATAAAGGATGAACAAAGAGACATGAAGCATATAATTGAGTAAAAGATTAACATTCCAGTAAAATTAACCTTAAATATTCTCATAGAGTGGCTTGTTTCTTGGCAACAGTACACTTACATAAGTGAGATTTCCCAGCCATTGCCCATATAACAACAGAAAGTAAAGCTTTACCATTTCTTATAAGTGGCCGATCAGATTGAAGTGTCCTATGCTGTTACTTGTCTTGGGCTGGACTTCTTAGAGGTTTGGGCAAAAACTGGTTAATTTTTGGTTCGGGGTTGTGTTTTTTGTTGTTGTTGGTTGGTGGTTGTTTCTTTTCTTTTAAAACAATAGAATGCTTATGTTAAAAGACATCACAAACTTTGTTTAAGGAGCTCTAGCACTTTTCATTACTGTAGTTGCATGCAGCTTGTCAGGAAAGCGGATTTTTGTAACAAGGTTTCCAGAATCTTGCTATACCTCCTTTAGTCTAGGGTAAGTGTCTGTGGTGGGGGGACTCACAGTGTAATGTAGATGTGGTTAAAATGGAAATTAGAATAGCTTAACAGTAATAAAATGCATTAAGTTAAAGAAAAAAAATGTCTAGTGCATGCTTACCGCTTTACATGATAAAAGGTGCAGTAGCAGCTTTTAGGAATCTGCAGTCACATTGAAGTTACACAATAAATTTAAAAGATTTAAATGTGAATGTTTGAAGAGGCAGGTTATTTTAAGTTTCTTGTGATCATTAATAACTATGATTATCTGATCTTGAGTCACATCATATTTGAGTGAGCCCAATATTCAGGGTCTGCAAGACTCGCAGATAGAATCCTTGCATGGCCAGCATCCTGCCTTCAGAGAGGATTTGGTTTAACTTGGAAACGTTTCTTTGCTGCTTGTTCTTATGGGCACATTTACATTACTACAGAAATGTGCTTTTGAAGCACATCTAATCACCACTGCCTACTGTGCCTTGCGTTACGGAGCAGTCAGGACTATGGGAACTGGGTTCCTTTTGCATGAAACTAAGATGCTCCCCAACCTCTCCTGGGCATTCAGGGACCAGACTAGACTTAGCCTGACATCACGTCCTTCTCTCCTGCTGCCCTCAAAGCACACAGAGTTGGGGTGTTGGATTCTCAGCACTGAATGTGTCCCTGCAGATGTGCTGTTATACCACACTCCTGGCTTACACCAACAGGCTTCTGCGCATCAGTTGTCTGTGTTTTTTCCACTAGGTGGGGATAAAGCACGTTACCTGGAAGGCAAGTGAGGTGTTTGGTTAAATTCTGTTACTGTTGGTTTCACTTGTCTGGAATTCTTTTAGGTATTTTCAGTAACTTGTAAATTCTGAAAGCAAACCATAACTTGTGTGCAGTTGTAGTGTCTTCAGATAGCTCTACAGAACAGAGTTACCAGCTAGATAAATAATTGAAGATTGCAGATTGTATTGTGAGAGTGAAAGTTGCTAGAAAGAACAGACTAAAATAGCAGTTGTAAGGCATAGTGGACATGGCACTATTTAAATAATGCTTATGCCAGTAGCTTTTATTGCAAAGAACAAATAAAAAGAACAGCTGTTTTCTTTTTCTTTTTTTTTAAATAAAATTTCTTCTGTATCCTGGTAACTGCTTAATATAGGAAATGAAAAGGTACACATTTTCAAATGTGGGGTAATATAGTGCAACTGTTGTGGCTTTTTTTGTAATGATGAAATTAGGTCTCTGATGGGTGGGAAAGTCTTCTGAAGGGTGAAATATTGTCAGGTGAAACACAGGGAAATGTGGTCAAAGGGCAATGACAAGTCAGCGTTGTTTCAAACCCAGCTGGTATTTTCATTATTACTGTTTTTTATTACATTAGTCATAATTTTGAGATGCTTTCTACCTTAGGCAAGTATACTTGCTATTTTTTTCTATTTTTAGATATTCTTATTTGGGTTTTGCATTGTAGTTGATGCAGTGTGTGCATTATATTGACAAGTTGCTTAAAATATACGTATGCTGCCATGAAGCCACAGTAACAAGTATTAAATTGGTAACAGCTTTGCCTAAAGGGAATGGTAGTAGGAAGGGAACATGAAGAGAAGGGATGTGAATAGGAACTCATCACAGGTGAGGGTCTGATAGAAACACGGCTAATGAAGGGAGCCCAGTGTTTGATTTGTTGAACAGTCCTGTTAACTTCAGTGTAGCTCCTTCTATGCACAATTTAAAGCAGCTTTGCAGACTCGGGATAAATTGTGCTTATCATAAAAGTAACTTGTGGAAGTAAATCCATACTGAAATAGTTTAATTTAATAATTTAAAGGTCTTTATATGCTGGGGCAGGGGAAAAAAACAAGAGAAGACTGATTACTTTAATGGAAGTTAAAAGCCTTTCTCAATTTTTGCTTTTCAAAGAATCATAAATTATGACCACTATGCTGTTTGTTTGCACATTTTAAAAATAGTGTGGTGGTGGCTGAGCAATGCTTTCATATAAGTGGGTAATTTAAGCATTTTTAAATAGAAATTCTTAGTAGTAGTCTTTATGTCTATTTTGAAAACCACTGCAGCCAACACAAATGAAGATGACTTTACTTCTGAATTTTAGTATAAGTGAACTTCTAGTTTCACTGCAGTATTTTGAGATAGGAGATCTGAAATCGTATGTTCATTCCTTCTCTATCTTCCCCTCTGTTATGCAGAACCAGACTCAAGATGAAAATCCATTAAATGGAGCCCTCCCTCAAAGGCAAGACATCCAGAGGTACGAAAATCAAGCGACTTTTATGTTTTAGTTTACTGAGGGACAGTTATTTGAACAAGTAAATATTCTTGCAGCCTGTTCAAATGTATTATTTCAAATTACATACTCTAATTTTTGAGGGACCTTTTGAGGTCCCTTCCAATCCCTAACGTTCTGTGATTCTGTGATTCTGTAATTTCAAGGTATACTGATTTAGCAAGAACATTGTAATTTATTTTTTTTAATGTTGGTAGTCCAGGATGATAATGATAGGAAAACTTTTACATCTTCAGATTGTTGTACAGAAAACTAAAGTTAAATTATCTTGGATTTAAAAATCAGCTTTTTTTTTTTTAAATAAATAGTTGACTTGAGGAGGTGGTAGAGTAATTTCCAAGTCTCATCCCAGCTATAGAATATCTTCATTCTGCACGTGGGGAGGTTTTTGTGTTTGCGTAAGTAACATACATTCCTACTTAGCACAGTGCAATAGTATTGCTACTAGAAGATATTTTAAAGGATTTTTTTTATTTAATATTGAGGAGCCATTGTATGACCTATTCAAAACCAAACAGCCATTTTCCAGAAAAATGCTAACATATCAGATGGCATTTGTTCTCATTTTGCAGCCATTCAAATAATAGTGTTTGTGAAGTAAACTCCTATATTATCCTGTCCCAAGTATGTGTGCCATAGTAGAAACTATATACATCCTTTAATTCTTCATGCAAAAGAAGAATTCACGAATGCATGAAAGTTCCCAAATGTTCTGCCTTGCAGAAATGAAATACTAACTGCATCTACTGTACCCAGTGATGTCCACTATTTGTGTACTTACACGATTCCCCACAAGAGGGAAGAGTGGTCCTTCATACCGACAGCTTGGTTAGTGCAATACCTTGATGCCTACTTGGCTGTTGAAGAGAAGGGAAAGGAAATCAGTCACTGAAAGAGAACAGCACAGATACTTATTTTCGTATGTTCTCTGGTGTAATGATGATAATATTATACACACTGTACATAAATTATACTTTCACCCTTCACCATGGCTGGATAGCTGGCTACATAATACCTCTTCTTGTGGTTTCTGCTGGAGCTTTGTAGTCAGTCATACATGCCTGAAAAAAAGGTGTTATCTCAAGGTAAAGCAGTTATCTCTTTGATTTTTCCAGAGCAGATTTATTCCTCAAAGTGACATTCAGGTGGCAACCATCTGTATTAGTATGTGTACAGTATAGTGTTTATTGTAATATGCCATAAATAATGCATGTGTAATGTGTACTGAGAATGTAAGCCTATCCAGAAATCTGTGAAAAAATCCACTTAAAGTCTCCTATGCAAAACAATTGTTGTAACAAGCAATCCTGATGTTTGTGAGAGATGGAGGCATTTGCAGTTAGTTAACTTTTCTGGAAAGTAATTAGCTCACATTTCTCAGGAGCCTGCAAATCTGACTTTAAATTCTTAGTTTGCAAATCTACTTTGCTGTAGGTTCAGATAGGCTGTCATATTCAAGGTTTATATTTCATGTTAGAAGGCAGCATAGGATAAACTTTCAAGCACGCAGAATCCTTGGTTTTCAATTGCAAATTCCTTGTCAATGAGGCTTTGCAATGGGATTCTAGGTTGGTATCCACAAAAACAGTTAAAATATGTTCTGTGTGATTTAAGTGGAATTCTGGTACCTGCATCCCTTTGAACAATGCTTTTAAAAGCACTAAATTTGTATTACAAAATTTATCTAAGCACTTTCTTTCTGGTTGGTGGCAGATGCAGAGCTATTACTATGTTCAGCACTTCTATGTATATAAATATATTTACATA
>NW_010186247.1:7452-12636 GCF_000695765.1 Mesitornis unicolor | reverse complement strand
GGTTCTGTTTTGTTTTAACTAAAGTTTGATCTTATTTTTGAGACCAAAACACATGAATAAATCAAGTATGCTTGCCACATCAATTTAATTTTAAAATTGTAATCTTAAAAGTTCAAAGAGCCAAATGGATTCTGCAGTAAAAAGGCCGCACGTTTACCTGAACTTCTTGCAGTATCAGTTCTGAAAATTTTAACTTCCTAGCTAGCAGAACTGCTGATACCTAATACAATACCTATTAGACTATCAGCTTCCTCTGTGTTCTGGGAAAATATTTCTACACATAGAAGAAAGTTTAATTTCTTTGTTTTAAGGGAACTCTTTTAGTGTTAATTTGCAGAACAGAATAAAAGTGCTTTTGAACACATTTACGTCTGGTAAATTTCATGCAGGAATGATCCTAAATTGATATTTTAGAGACAGAAATCTGTACATGTGCATGCTTGAAAATACAGTTATTATATGGCTGAATAATTCTTAATAATCTCAACAATAGATTGAGGTACTGAACTGTTTTCAAATAAATGTCTTTAAGGTGAACATAGTGAGGAAGAAATAAATATTCTGAAAACTCACCCATGATACCTGTCCTCAATAAATGTGTTTTGGTAGAATGTTAAGATTAAAAAAAACAAACCAACACTAAATCATTGATTTTATGTTTGAGTTGAAGTAACCGCATCCTTATGTCTTTGAACACTAAGTTAGTTATTAATCAATGTAAATACGGTGTTCAGTGAGCCTTTGCTCAAAATTTTACCAAGAAACATATGGGGATGCTGACTTTTCTGATTTTTTTCTTCTTGATTTTCTTCATTAACCTGAAACATCAATGTTGGAACAGTGGTGCTGTTACTAAATAAGTTTCTCGTATTATGCTGTCTTAGCAGAGAATGAATTGGGTCACTTATTTTTTACACTGTCTGGTAAGGCAGCGTATCAACATGAATTAGATTACTTGAATATGCAGCAGCATGTTTCAGATTTTAGTGTGGTCTGTGTGTGGGTGCTCAGTTTGGATCTCGGGCATCTACTCTGAATTCATTGTAGCAAAATGAATGGTGTAAAGACAAATACTGGTTTTGGTTGAATGTTTAAAACCACGATTAATTATCATTACGAGGATCATAACATATCATGACGTGTGTGGTCATTTATCAGAAGCTAGAGTTAATACTCTACCTTGTTTGCAGTCTAGCGTTCATTTAATAGATTTTTTTTTTTAAAAGTATTCCTTAGACATTACTAATTTTATGGCAAGATGGTTTGTTTCAAATAAGGAAATTGGAGAATATGTTCCTATTTCTTTCAATTTGGGAAACCTGAATTAGTATCATCTAGTATGTTAATGCATAAAACATTATATATTGTAAAATGCAAGAATCAAATAAAATATACAGAGGTTCATCTGTTTAGGATATTATCAGTACTACTTAATTCATTCTGAGTTATAGTACTCTAGTAAAATTGGCAGCATGCGTCAGGCAGACAATATATTAACAGTTAATACTTGATAACGATCTTAATAGGCATGAGGGTGCTTTAAAGGTGGCAGTTATTTAACTTTTTAAAAATCTTTGTTTTGAAAGTGTGCAACAAGCGTATTGGGAACTGAAGAGAGAAATGTCCAATTTGCGTCTGGTGACTGATGTGCAAGCTGAGGTTCTACAAAAACTGAAAACAAACCCCACAGTGACCAAGAAAGGCAAGTCAGTGTTTGCAGAAAACAGACCTTACCAACACAAAGCCTTGATTCAGGCCGTACCATTTTAGAAAGAAACCGGCTATCGTATCTTATCAGAATCTCATCAATTGAAGTTGATAAGCTGGGCTACGTTCTGGTTCCAGCCTACCCATTTTCTGCTTTTGCTTCTGTCTCATACTGGTCAACTTCACACATAAAGGTGTTGCTGATGTGTTTTTTCTTCAGTACTGTATTCTGTTCCCCTTGTGGCTTTTTTCTCAGTCAAGTGTTGCTTATGTGCGCAAAGCTGAGGTGTTAAGTTTACTCGTATTTGACCTTTTACCACAACTACTTCATATTGGGGGGAAAAAAGTATTTTTGCAAATGTTGACTTATTTTCTCAGTATAGAATATATAAAGTATTAATTTAGCAACATTTTAAAATCAGACTGATTTTTTTTTTATGGTTGTGTATTTCTTTGTTGGCATTCAAAAAAATTCTTTTCTAGCAAAATGCTATGCAAGATGACGTTTTCTGAATGTCAAATACTGAGGCTGCAAAACCACCTTATTTCTGCTGCTACGTTGCAAATAATTAAGGGAAAAATATTGTCTGTGAGCAGTTCATCAGGTGGTTCTTCTATTTCATACATACATTTCTCTCAAACCAAATGCTTCATGAGAGTGTTCTTACTCTGGTGGGGCCAGCCTAGATCCCAGTGTTTGTTTCCTTTGTTTTCTGCTCACTTCAACTGTGGTATTTACTGTGTTTGGACCACAGAAGACACCAGTGAACTTGGTTACAGTACATTGGTGACGTTCTCTGACGTTCCTGTCCAGTACAAGATCAAGACATTTTGTTTCTAACCAGCTTTGATTGGCTCGGTGAGGCCAAGATAGGATTCACCTCTTGATCAATCACTGCCTTTGTCTGTAGCCAGCAGTGATTAATGATTTCACTCTGGTACCTGTCTGATAAATATCAACACATCTTGTAGGCTTGGTCATGTTGTTACCACGTGAGCCTGTGTTTGATTGATGCTCTGTAGGCTTTTTTCAGAAGTATAAAAGAATGTACAGGTTTGGCAGAAATGAAAACTGTATTTTGTTGTTACCTTGCTTGTTAGCCACGCTTACAAATGCAGTGCAGACAGATCTGTGCTTGTATTTATGGAAAAATCTTGGCTTATGCAAAATACGGGTAGAATTGACTTAAAACATCGACTTCCTATACCTGCAGTACCTGCTATTTTACCATATACAAACTAGTTGCCTCTATAAGAGATGTGTAAAGTCTGCAGAACACAACATATTTACTGCTGTGTGTGTGATGTTAACAGTATCAGTTAGCATGCGGATTCTACTTAGCTGTCACTAATATATGGAGGCATTTTCAAGAAACGTGTCTGCTTATGGGTTGTTTTTTGGTTTCCTTTGGGTTTTTTTGTTTTGTGTTTTGTTTTGGTTTGTTGGGTTTTTTTTACATTTTCCATTAATTTTCATGTGATTCCACTTTTCTTGAACTTCTAAAGGTCTTTGGACCTCAAATTGCTTTTTACACCTTTGGCCACAAAGCGGCCAAATCCAGTTCCTTAGCACATCTCTCGGGTACGATGCCTGTGCTATTGGAAGGTGCTTTTGGCTGACATTTGCAGATTGGGTACCACCTTTTAACGTTTGGTGACACATGGAAGCAGTATTCTTGGACCGAGACACTGGCTCCTCCTTCTGTCTCTTAAGAACTAAAGTTACAAATCACAGTTTGTACTCAAGATTTGTAGCTGTTCTAGAAAATGACCTGTAAGACACAAGTTTCTGTAACTGCAGGAACCATTACATGGTTATGTACATTACTGGCCATCTGTTCACATGTGCATTGAAGGTGCAGCACTTTGGTTTCAGATAGATGCTGCTCTGTTTCAAAATCCTCCCCTTCCTGGCATGGTTTAAAACTTCCTGGCAATTTCAGATGGCTGAAGATTGCTGTCTATCATTTCACTTTCAGAAGTCAGGCAGTAGTGGAGCACAGAGAACCTGCATTTCCCTCTTAGTGCTTCCTGAACAGTGAGAATTCAGGTTGTTGGCAGCCTGAGAACACAATTTATTAAAAGAATCGGTAGAGCAGGAAGAAGCACGCTCTGTGTAAACAATGTTCTGAGTCTGGTTATTTCTCCAAGCAGTTGAAAATCCTCTGTTTCAGCATCATTCCAGTCTAGTCAAAAAGATTGATCAGTTTATCTGTGTTCAAGTGGGAACTAGGAGGCTTCCTTGGCATTGGGTGTATTTTAGACATTGAGATTTCAGGATCAGTTCAAAACTCTTAAGTAGTCACTGAAAGTAGTCAATTGCAGTATGTGAAAAATGCATTAGATCACATAATTTAAATATCTTTTTTACCTTCTTTCTGCAGCTGCCTCTACTGCACCAATACAGTGTGTTGACTTGAACATTTCAAAGCTGAATTTGACATCTGCAGTAGCCTATAAAAAACTCTCACAGAATGATCAAGTCCTCTGCAATGCTGTGTCCCCGCCTCTGCCGAGAGATGTAAAAATCCCATCTGAGAGGGTGACTCTCCAAGCATGGACAGATGAGAGACCCGTTCCAGTTGATGGCAAAATGTTTCAGGAACACCATTCTTACGGAAAGAGCTCTCTGGAAGATAATTCCTGGGTATTCCCAAGTCCTCCAAAGCCTAACGAGAATGTCTTTTGGGAAATGAAAAATAAAACCACCTTGTTAAACTGCCCAGCAGATTACCTGGATCAGTGTAATCAAAACTGTGTGCACAAGAGTTAAACAATTTTTTAGAATGAACTGAGGCATTTTCAGAGTGGTTCTGAATTAGGCACCTTAACACTTGAACTTTTAAAGAGGGAAAACAAATTGCCTGAAATGTTTTGGTTTTGGTTGGTGGTTGTTTGTTTTTAATTCTTCATTCTAGTTCTGGAACAGAAAGCCTATTCTTCCTCTGCTGTAAATCAGGAGCAAGTTCCTTGAAGTTAAAGCTGTGCTGGTATAATGTAAAGAAATCTAGCATGGGGCCTAGATAGTCTTGTACTGCAAGTGGCATACATTTGCAAAAGGTTACACTGAAAAGTGAGTTCTTGGAATAAAACAAAATAATACAGTTCTGTATTTGCTTGCTATTTTTATGTTATCAAGAAAATATTTGGTATCCTATGTTAAAAGCTGTGAAAGAGCTCTGAGCTTACTGACAGTGTTTTGGTTTTTTCAGAGTAAGACATAAAATGAAGAAGTGGATTATCTCTCCCTTCCTCCTTGCTTTCTGATTCCTCTGGTTTAGAAATGCATTATAATGTAATTTTTAACCAAGAGAGGCGAGGGATTTTTTTTTTCCAAAATCTTTATTTACCTGAGATAGTGGCAAGAGAAAACTCACTCCTAGGCTATCCTGTTTAGATTGCACCGTTTTGGGCCTTACTGTGCATTATAACAGATTGTAAGTGATGCTGAACGCTGAATCCTGGATGTTCAGCTGC
>NW_010186247.1:0-7421 GCF_000695765.1 Mesitornis unicolor | reverse complement strand
TGCTGGAGGAAACTTGAGTCACTTCTGTGCATAGTGGTGCCTGCCACAGAATCCTCACTGTGCCTCCTTTGCACAGCACTAGAACCTTGACTTTTTATTTGTGTGGTGGTGAAGGCTACTAATTGCTCTTTTGTTAAAGAAACAAAGCCTTAATTTAATAGGACTAGGTGTCCTAGTATTGTTGATATAAGTAAGTAGTATTTTTGTGGTATCTGTAGTATGCCACTAAGAACTAGAGGTATTTGAATTGCAACTGCCAGCTTTATAGATTATGGGTGTCTGAGGCCTGTTTTTATTTTCCTCTTTAGAACTGTTTTTAGATAAATACAATTTATGCTTTTTTAATGAAGCTCTGCTGCTTCATATCCAGCTTAATACAACAGGGTTAAGTGAAATGCCTTGACTGCTCAGTATGTCAAAGAAAAATGCTTTGTATTTTAGATCCACAATACTGAACTTGTAACGGGTAGGAAGACAATACTAAATGTTATTTACTGATGTGCGCGTGGGTGGGTGAAGTATTCAACTTCACAGGTACAACTTAAGATTAGTGTAATAAAAATTAATTTCACAGCTGTTTAGTAGCAAATTATCTTAAAACTGCTTGCAGATACATGGGGAAGCTATGACTGTAGCAGAGCTGTAGTAATGATGAAAGTGTTACTGAGGTGCTACATGACCTGTGTGGTTCCAGACACTTGCTTCCCAGTGGAGTAGGTACTTCAGATGATGTCCATCTTCTTCTTCTCTTTCATTTTGTCTTTCAAACTTAAAAAAAAAATGCTTTCCAGATACCTCCTCTACTGTATTAGCGAACAGCATACATAAATAATGTTTCCCATTCAGTAGATATTGTTTTTATCTTTCTATTATCTTGCTCATGTCTACGGGCTTGTCTGTGATTAATGGAAATGGTGTCAGATGCTGGAATTTATTCTGACCAATGAACACAGCTGACTCAGGGGAGTACAATCTCTTGGAAAGTAATAGAACAAAACCCAATATGCATAAAACAAATCCAAGTCACTAGGCTTTAGCTGATAGAACCAACTACCTGTGTAATAACAAAGCAGCAGAAAACATTTCTCATGTGGCTGCATAAGCTATATGGTGTCTAGTTCTAACATAGCTTACTTTTTGGGGTTCCCCACCTCAACATTACAGAGGTTTTTTATTAAGTAATGTATTATCCAACAGACATCAACATGATTAATGCTTTGATTTGTGCAATAAAAAAAATTCTACTGTGTAAGATTTTAAATAAATTTATTTTTGTTTGAAATTGGTTGCACTGAACAGATCTGCTTTCAGTATTTGGCACAATTTTTTTTTTACTCAGTTTTAATTTCTTGATCATGTATAAAGGTCATTCCATATACAAACAATTACGTTTGAGCTTCATCTTCCTCCATTCAGGGAAAAAAACCATCCTCTGTAGATGGCTTCAGTGTATTCTGAGATCTTGGATCCTGTGGTCCAACTACTTGTGTCAGAAGGTTCCCAGGGAGACTGTCCTGTCCTGTGTGATGGGGAAGCTTAAAATTAAGCTTCTCTATGCAGTGCTTAAGAATTTTTGGGTTTTGCCTTTGACTCTTGGTTTATTTTCTGTGCTCCTTCCTGTGCTGGAGAAGGGAGCAGTGAGAATTGCCAAGAAGGACTTCAGAAGTGCTAATACCTGGGAGAGGAGGGCAGGATGGCAGAGCTTGCTGTAGGCAGCATTTCCACTCCAGTCACTCATTGCCAGTTGAAAAGGAGGTCCCCAGCTTTGAAGTCACCTGGGAGCTAACTGCCTTGTGAAGCATCTGTTGGGCTGAAGCATACAATCACATTTTGACTCAGGATGGAAAAGTCATTTATATCCATGCCACTAGTGGCTTACAGTGCTCCTTTTCTATTTTCAGAAGTGAAAGCTTTTCATCTCAGTGACAGCAAATTACATGCAGAAGTAGCTGCAGTAAAGGGGTTCTGGTGTTTTGTTATATAAAACCATAAAATCACATAAAGTAAGGACCAAAGTCTTCAAATAAGTATGTTAAATGATTTGTCAATTTTTAATTTAAGAAAGCACTAATTCTATTTAACAGGACTGAAAGACAACTTTTGGGGCAGGAGGAGACTGTTGCTTTGCACATTTAAGTGAGCATATGGCAAGCTGCTGAATATGTATTTGGATATTTGGAGAGTTGGACTAAACCTTCTAATAAATCATACATAAACTTCCACTGTTTAGTTAATTTAAATATTTTTAAAAGCTGATTATTTCATGTCTCCCTGCCAGTTTTCTGGGTTTACAACTGATTAGTTTTCCTCTTCAATGACCTAGCCATACTGAAGAAAACAAACTCCCAAATAAGCTGTGAGGCAGTGTCAAATTATTACAGCTGGAAAAAGACAAGCACAGCACTGGACGTATGGTAGAGTTAAGTAAGACAATACCCATTCCAAATAATTTAACACAGGCCCACATTAAGTATAGTATGAACTCATGCCGGTGATGTCAAGCAGATTTAATTTTATTTCAAAACCTACTTGCACCAGACTTTGAGACTCCTATGCTCAAACACCTGTATTTTTACTGATGCTGTGGCCTGGTAAAGGAAGAGTGAAAAGCTCTGGTACCAGACTGATTTGCCTGCATTTTCTTCTCCTCTTCAGCGAGGCCCTGTGAAGAAAGTGGCCGCAGCACAGCAAGGTTTTTCCCTGTTGCTTTGTGTAGTTTGAATACAAAAGGGCACGTGGGTTTTTTGGGGTTTGTTGTACGGCTTTAGCATTTCAGGGGTCAGGCTTTTGCCCCTTTCTGTAGCAGGGGTAGTGTGCTACTTGCAATTTTATGATCATGTGATGGTGGACAAAAGTATTTCATTTTTTTTATTATCAGCACTAAAGGTAAACACTAACTTTGATGCAGTTGTAAATTCCCAAGTCTGATAAGCAGTTGAACCTTTTTATTTTTAAAAAAACAACAACAAAAAAATCTGTTCTCTGTAGTAAATGTGTTGTGATGTGAAGTGAGGTCAGTGACCAGCAGAATTCACTTGATTGTATTTTAAGATGGAAGAGGCAAAGGGTACCAAACATCAAGACAATTCACGATACAGTAATTAAGTGGTAAGATGATGCTGTTTGAGTATGGCTATTCGACCCAGGGGAGATGCATGAAAGAAATAAGCAGGTGCTTATTGGTACTCAACTGATTCTTAACTTTATGGAGCACTTACATTTCAACTGTATTTGACCACTGTGCTGCCCTCAGTAAGCACAAGCAGCTACAGGTTTTGGTTTGGGAGTTGGAGGGGCTGAGGGGGGAAGATGACCAGACTTCCAGAGCTACGCCCTCTCGTCATTCATGAGTTATTTCTAACAAAATATAAGTATTTTTTTAAAAAATACTCCAATATGTAGCAAAAAACCTTCCAGTTCACTGCTGAAGCACAGTTGAAGGCTTTGTCAATACTACTGATGTTTTCTTACATTGATTAGAATCTAGGGCTGCTTCCTGTTAAGAAGGAGAGGTTGCAGCTGAGACAAAAACAAAACCAAAGCAATTTACTAGTATGAGTCTGTCACTTCACAGCACTCATTCTTTCATTTAAACTTTAAATAAAAGATGTAAATGCAATTAAAATACAAGATAGTACACAAGACATTAAGAAAGGGAAAGGTGTGAAATCAAGAACTCACAATGAGGAAACATCACATTAAGGCCATGGGTGTATTACAGAGGAAGTTGATGCCAGAACCATGAGCAAAGGCCAGCTCTAAGTGCTGCAGTAAACAAAGGAGGAGCTGCAATAACCCAGATCTTCCTTACACACACAACAGCGTACGAAGAGACACAAATGGTTGACAGCAGAATTCAGTACATGCGATTTCAGCTTGTCAGTAGCAAATAAAGGGCAAGGACTAACCTGCAACGTTAACTTAAACATTTCACATACATGTGTCTCAAAGTCTGATTTGAATTTCCTACTTGAATACCTTTGAAGTAGTACCGGTTTTGCAGTGAAACTACTAAAATGAACAAGTCAAATTTTGCACGTTATGATGGAAAAGTAACAAATCCTACTACTTAAGCAGGCAAAAATACAGTTTTTTCTAAAATCAGGGCAGTTACCATGTGAGTAAGTTTTCTAAGTGCAGCCTTTCCTTACCTGTAAATAATTATTTTTTTTTTCAAAATGCTTTAAAAGATACTCCAAAACAGTAATAGAAAGTTTTAGCGACTATCTCTAGTGAAGCCATTTATACATTTGAGAGCTGTACAACTAAGCAACTTCAAATGTTGGGGTATAAAGGATCCTTCACATGCCTCTTTATATAGGGACTTGCTTACAACTTTGTCTCTGCAATAAATTACCTGCATCTTACATACCTGTTTTAGTTGTTTACTCACCTCTACCCGTAATAATTCTGCAAGTGTGGTCACTCACTCACTCTTCATTCTGAGAGAGGAAAGCAGGGGAGGATGCTGCTCTTGATGATTTTGCCTTCTCCCATTCTCAGGGAAGGTCTCAATGACTTTTTCCTGTACAGCCAAGCACTCAGTCTGGGCCACACCATGGGGCATGGGACATCAGACATCCATCTCTTCTGGCAATGCAGAGTTAAAAATGAGTCATAGTGTAGGCAAAAGTACTCTCAGGCTTTCAAATGACTCAACATCTTCATGAAAAAGATAACTCAAACTGGTCCAATTAGCTCTTCTCTTCTACCTTTGCCACCTTTCTCTTCTACTAAGAGCATCTCCATAAACCCAGAGCTTCAGGTGACAAATAGACCAATTTTGATATATACACAATTTGTGATTAATTAATATAACTTACTTACCCTTAAGTTTTTACGTAGCCTGCCACAGCTAACTAGACACAAACTTTAAATTCCAAAAGGCCATTGGTAAATCAGTAACAAAATCTCATGTCCAGACAGAACAGACCTTTGCAACTTCTCTTGCAAATTATTTTATAAATTATTTTTATTCTCCATTTGTGTCATTTTTGTGCATTTCAGTTAAATTTCATACAGAGGGGTACAGATGATTTAAGTCTGTTTGAATCAAGCCAAACCAAAGTTGGATAAGATTTAACTACACATTTGAAGTAAACTTCTGTCTTTTTTTCTTAATTCCAGTTGCTCTGTATTCTTCTCTTTGCTTCAAATAATCTGTTTTGCATTCTTCATAGAATAATGGATCGGAATAGCTACAAGACAGACAAATACAAAATACTGGTTTTCACCATGGAATATAGAACAGATATTGCATGAATAACACTGATAACTGATCTTCCTTTCACACCTAAAGAAAAGTTCCCCGCCTTGAATAATAAAATACCTTTTTTTACAAAGTACATAAGCATTAAAGTTATCTTCGTAAACTCTAAATACTGAGTTGGTCTGAGTTCTCCCATCAAACTGCTCTCTCCTGAGGCATGGTTCTTTTCAAGCCTCTACAGTGAAGCCATGAAGAGGAAGGGTAGAAAAAGAGACAGACCTTTGGTATCTCAGTTCAGCTAAATAATTTGTTACAATATACAGTTACCTTCCTCAGCAAGAGAGCTTACTGGAGTGCACTTACATTTATCCACCCAAGCAACTACTGGGACCAGGTTCAAGTGTATGTCTTAAACAGTAAACATGTAGGTCCTTGATCATTAAATTCAATTAATTTTTCTCATAATTTTAAGTATAATTATTCAAACACTAAACATTTTTTTCAGTAGTGTGTATTTGGTTTGAGTGTTGGGAATTTTTATTTTCTTATAAAGGCAAAATATAATGCATGGGTATATAGACAAATAAAACTGATTAACTGCAGCACGTTCTCACTGCAGTTAGGCTTGAACTCTTGCCTGGCTGCACATGGTTTTTTATCAGTTCCCAAATACCTGAGAATAATTGTCACCAGTTAAAAGACATTTAATCTCTGGTTTAACAGGGCAGCACAAGCATTCCACCAAAAAACAAACCAACCTTCTTCTCCCCAAAGTCAAAATCAAAAATCCCCAAGCCTCATCCTTGGAAATTCAAGAATGCAACACTTCAGCCTGATGGCACTGGGGATAAATTAGGACTTCCAAACCAGACATTTCAAACCACCACAGCAGCAAGTTGACCTCTCTAATACCTAACAATTTCCCATTGCTGCTGCTATTGCTGTTCACAACAGCAGGATGCTTTCAGGACAAAGACTAAATCTAAACAAAAAAATTTCAAGAGGCAAAATCAAAACAAACTTATTCTGTCTCACTAACAAGAGTATGAAGGTGCTTCTACTGCTCCCATATATGTACACCCCTATATATGTAATTCAGCATAGTGAATACAGGGCTGTATGTTGTCTGGACTGAAAAATCTATATCCATCAGCACTTAAATCAAGAGGAGGGTCTTCATAGCCATAGAACAGCTGTACATACACATAGAACAGGAACTAAAATCTTGTCAGGGCTCTAACCAGCACATTTTTTAATAAAGCGAAGAAAAAATTTTCAGAAAATACATCAAATGCACTAACCTTGCAAAACCCTTGTGAGAAGATTCAAGATTTCTACCCATTTCTAGACTAGAATAGGCCATGCAACAAAAAAAACACCACAAACTCATGAGGGACTTACTAGCCAACCAGACAGTCTTTCAGTGCTGTGTTCTCTTGCCGACACTTCACCACCATAAGAAAGCCAGTTTCTTGGCAGCATTTAGTAAATGCTGGAAAAAAAGGAAAATAAATGCATAAACTAAACTGAAGTTAGAAAAATGACAATTGTTAAAGAAATCCTCCTATGTGTACACTATTCCATGTTAAAAACCCTCACAGATCAGATCTGATTTATTATTAATACAACCACAGTTGGCCTGGAGTCTCACACTCTTTGCGAGGTCTTTGTCACTTGTTTAGCAACAAGATTTTAATTGGGATTCTCCCCTCATATCATGTAGCACGTTCACACACATACTGCTGTTGCTAATGCCAACAAATTTCTGAAGTTATTCTTGCAGCAAATCCATGATTCCTGTGCCTGCTTTTCATACTGACTACTCAGGGCTACCACAGCAAAACAAAAGGAAGCATGAAGAATTAGGTAAGCCAGAGTTGTTTGCATTTCCTCTACAATGAAAGCTTTTGGAATTACTGAAGCACATTTGTATCTACAAATTAAGAGGGCAGTAATGTTGACACCAACTACTGTCTCAAATAAATGCCACTGGAAATAGCCTCCTATGAAGGTTCTCTTGGACACAGAGATAAGAAACTGTGAGGCGACGGTTATTTCCTGGCATTTCCAAAAATCCCTCCCTCCTGTGAGTGCAAGAAGAAAGCCAGCAGCTTATCAGCTGGGAGTGCAAGGCTGTACTCCACGGCACTACAGTACTCCAAGGACCACTGCTATCTTCTCTGGATCACAGAATCACAGAATCACAGAATGT
>NW_010186246.1:8917-17237 GCF_000695765.1 Mesitornis unicolor | reverse complement strand
TGCGAACTTGCTGAGGGTACATTCAAATCCCCTCATGAAGTTCATTTCTGAAGAGATTGAACAGGACTGGACCCAGCACTGAGCCCTGGGGAACACCACTTGTGACTGAAAATAAAAAAAAAAAAATCAAAAGCTCATCTTTCTAATGCCTTATTTCTTGGTCTATAGCTCAAACAGTAGCCAGAAAATCTTGGCCAGTTTGAAATGCGGGAAATTTCTCCAGGTTGACTTCTCAGCAGTAGCTCAAAATCCCACCTCTCCATTTCTTTTTAATTTTCCCTCCCAGTTAAAAAGTTTATCAGGAATACTCTTTCAAAAAGTGTGGCTGTCTTTAGTACTTTGATAATGATGTGTAAGTTGGAACAGAATCCAGCCTTCTGTACCTCATGGCTTTAAAAGGCAACAGGAACACAAAATCAATCCATTTTATGATTTAATGATCATCTTGATAGACAAGGGCAACAAACTGGTGGACTGTGCAAGTACTGAGTCCGTGGGCTTACACCGGGGACAGCTTTAAGGCCAGACTGAAGACTTCTTTTCGTCCCACCGCCACCCTGGTGGGATTAACGTGTGCCTCCACCACAGCCACAGCACAACCTCTGACTGAGGAGCGACTCAGGGCAGCCAATACAGCTCTCGGGGCCAGGCGATGGCAGCAGAGTGGCTGCACCACGATCAGTGCAGTGGAAGCTCAAGTTCCATCCATAAATAACCATTCATGGCCACAGGTCCAAATCTCAGTTCTATAATCATTCTTCATGCGTTTTGACTAATAAACAAATAGCTATTAATGAGACGATTACTAGGCTACTAGTCTCACCCATTAAGACAAAGAGGCAGTTTTATTCTTTCATGACATTATCTGCTGACAAACAGTGCAAAACAATTCACAATAGAACAAAGCTTCCCTTTGTATGTTTGCAAGAATTTTTTCTTATGAAAATAAGTATTTTCTGGAATGGAAATACAGCAACATCCAAAATAAGTGTGTGTAAAAATCAACCCCTGAATGTCACAAATCACAACAAATGCTGGTAGGAACCATCTTCCCTCTCGAGAGCTGAGGAAGTCTCCGATGATCTGTTATCTTGAGAAAGATTAATCCATGCCAAGGAATCACCAGGAACTGCTGATGCAAAACCGAAACCTTTACATGGCTGTAGCATCGACAAGGCCTTAAATAAGCTGACAAGACTTCAAAGGCACAAAGAAAGGAGACGTACCAAATAACAAGGCTTCTTTTCTCTCTAATAGAAAGAAGCACACTTTTTTCCAAAGCACACTTCTCTGTGCCAAAGCACACTTTTGATTTGCTGATCTATTTTCTTTTAACAAGATAGTTTACTTCATCACTTCTTACATGACTAAAAGCAGCACATTGCTTTCCTTCTACAAAAGACAATAAATAACGTTAAGAGAGCTGTATGAGAGAAGGTAGAGTAAGTTTACAAGAGAAAGAATCTCAGAATGACAGGATACAGGATAACAGTCTTAAGGCAACACCGTAATAGAACATATGGGTTTTATGTAACACCCTTTTAGATTGATTTTTCTACATGCCAAATGCTCCCATAACCATCTTTTGCCATTTCTCCTGCACAGCTGGTTACACCATCCATAAGCAATCTCTGTCTACCTGGCATTATTATTATTTTAAAAGCAATTTATTTCACCTCCTTTCAACTAAGACTTACATTAAACCTAACTGCCAGTTATCACCCTCCCTTCTAGAAGAAAATCTGATTTCCAACTCTTTAAAATCCATCCTTATTGTAAACTACAATATAATCATAATACCATTATAAGCATAACATAGGAATATGATTACCAGGAGACAAAAAATAAAGTCGGTGCCACTTGCACTCTCAGTATCTAACTCGCAATGGTAACTCACAGATGAGCGTAGCCTTACAATAATACCACCATGTATGTTACAAACAGAATTACCAGCAAGAGGCAAAAAAGGTATTAGTTGCTTGTTTATGATTAATAAAGTAGTTAACAGAGAAGGAATACTATTCTTGCCAGGTGCTCATTATGCATTTGATAATCTCTATTTATAGGACAATGAAACATGGGGTTTATAAAATGCCATCTGCTGGTTTCGTTTTAATGTATAGGATTTCTGACTTCAGGAGCTCTAGTTCAGCAGTGTTGATAATGCTACAACATGTGACACTAAAGCCTTTGGTTGTGAGAACCTGAGCCATTAAACATCAAGAAGCAAGTTGGAAAAATATCCTGAAGAGTGTATCTCCTGTCTTCTTATCTATTTAAAGAGCGATTCACACTTTCATGTAATTGATTTCAGTCATTCAAATAGCATAACACACACAAACTGATACATTGCAATGATCCACAAATGAGATAGAAGTGATTTTGTTCTTTGATTTCCACAAGAGATGGTGTCTCATGAGAGAAGCTCACAGAGATCTAAAACTACTACAGGCAAAACGGCAACTACTCTTTTTTTCTCCAAAAAATAAAACAAAAACACAGGCATAAAAAATCTTTTTTAAAGCACAGAGATTTAGAATCAGATACCTGCATTAAATTTCTTAGTACCTAACAGATGCATTTTTCTTACATATTAACCATGAAAACAAAGCACTCGTAATGAAGGTTAATAACGGAGTGTATCAACTGTAGTAAGGTTGACTGTCATTGACTTCTACATCTAATTAAGTCACCAAATGGCCCAATATCCAGAGCTTAGTTTCCCTTTGAGCATAAATTACTGCTCTTAGAGCAATTAATGAAATCTTGATTGATTTTTTTGAAATTACTCACTGTTTATTCCTATCAGCATAAAGTTCAAGGGGGTTATAGCACTGGCTAAAGGTCTAATCAGGACTACTGGCTCCACCAGGAACCATAAACACCAAGCTGCTCGCAGGGCAAGCAAACACAGGAAGCAAGAGCTGAGCACTGTCAGGGACAATTTATGCTTCGGCAGTTTCTTCGGGATATCAACATACAAATTCTGTTTCCACTTTCAGTTGCTCTCACCTCGACTGCAGGCTCTGCTGTTGCCTCAGTCTTCCAGCCCTGCCTTACCACCTTCTTCACTGTGCTCCTCTGTCATAGCCTGTCAGATAACTGCAAGCATCAGCTGCCTGGGACAGGAGCTGTCTTCTTTGCTATTTCTCTGTAGCACTACAACAAAGCAGCCTGATGTCTGAACCAACAGGATTATAATGTTTTCCACCCCTGAATACAGGAGTCGCTTCCCTCTCAGAGGTTAGATAAATTGTAGAAATCGTAGCATTTCTACCAAAAATGAGGTCACTGTTTGACTGTTCGCAGCTCTCAGTGTTAAGACAGGTTGATGTATTTGACGAAAATGGAAAAGTCTTGACAATAACTTCGCATTTTGATACACGGAGCAGCACATGCTGCTTGTAGTCCTGACCTCAGTCAGCCTAAGACAAACCATCGAGGGGACAAGGAAAAAAAAAAGGTTTTAATGAAAGGAGACCCAAACAACCTCCAATATCGATCTTTTCAGTGATGCACCCAGAAAGCAAACCACTGTTCTCCTTTCTTTCCACAGGAAACGCTGGAAGTTGGCCAGAAGTTCAAGACCAAGTGCAAACAGACTGGCTTTTGGGGTGATATTGAGAAGTTCCTATTTGTGTCCCACAGATGCCTTATGAAGGAAACCACATTGTTTTTGTAGGCAATCCACTGTCAGTGAGGTATTCCTACAGAACTCAGAGAGTCTTAAGGTAATTGGCAGGAAAGTTTAGCAGTAGATCAGGGCAATTCAGTAAAGATGTTGGCACGAATCATTGCAACCTCACTCAGCTTATGAAACGTGATGCAGTAACAAGCAGAGGAACAATGAATACCAAGAAGAGCTGAGATGAGAAACTAAAATGCTTTCAGGTGGCACAAATAATTCTAAAATGAAAATTGAAAAACATTGCCTGTAATTTACTTAAATGTCTCTACTTAAATTTTGTTCAAATTCATTTAAATGAATGGCGGTTATCTCTAGATAAGGCAAATAAATAATCAACGCACCCTCATGTTGAAATCTGCTTCAAGTGGAAATACGAATAGATGTTGGTTTCACCTATTTGAGGACTATGTAGTCATGATTCAGCTGATGCTTGCTAATAATCTCTCTTTTTTCCTCTTTCCCCCCTCCTCTCATTTGTTAGATAAAAGGCTGCTCTTGAATCATTTCCCACAGAGTATTTCAGTAGTAACGAGCTGTATATTTGTTAGAGCAACATTACAGGTTATGCAACGTTTTTTCATTTCTATATTTTGCTTTGTGCTTTTGTAGTAGCCAAGAATCCCCATATGCTTTATCTTTAAGACGACACAGAGTTTCCTAAACAGAGCCCTGGAGGATGATACTATCCATGCTTAGCCTGGAGAGACAGGTCAAGGAGCCAAATACTGAGCGGTTCCCATTGCCTGGAACTTCTAATTAACAGGAGCCATATAAACTGTTATAAAAAATGGATTTTTTAAAAAATTTATCCAAATTGAGATGCAAATAGGGACTTGCACATTTCCAGAAAGACAGAGGGTCCCCATTAGTACCACACAGAGTATCCAATCCAACAGCAGCATGCTTGGAAACATGAAAAGTACAAGGGAGTTTATTTACAGGGTATACCTTGAGCCCTGTCATGTTGAACCAGGAGGTGAAGAGCACACACGGAGCTCCCTTTGGCTGAAACTACTCAGGCAGAAGCTTGCTGCCTTGATCTCTCCCTCACTTCCTTCAAGGGCTCCCAAAAACAGTAAAGCAGAGCCATCTGGTTAACACGCTTGCTTCCCACACATCCTTTTCCCTCAGCCCCTGCACATTACACTTTGGAACCTGCCATCCCTTAGACCTCTTGGCTTGAAAAACGTGACTCTGCTGTAAATTTTCCCTTTGATCAGTTGCTCTAAACAGAAGGGATGCAGGGATTTAGCAGCCCAAGCGGCGCTGACAGCCACTATTGCTTGGCATCTTTAATCATCCCCAAAGGCAGTTTCATTATGGGCCTCTATAACTCAATGACCTTTAATACACAAGTCAAGTCCTTCCTTCTTTTAGTGAAAGCAATGTTAACTGTGGAACAAACACTCTAAGGTGAATGAGAAGATAATTAAAGCACTTACTGCCAATCCTGAGAAGTGAAAAATGCATGTCTTATTTTTCAAAAGATGAGTAATCATAGTGAAGTGGCTTAAAGAAAGTCCTTATTTATTTGCAAGTTGTAAGTTTCACCAAAAAAGGCTTCCTGAAAACTAGCACTAATGTGGCCATCACCCACACTTTATTTTCACAAGTTTAAATCACAGTTGCACAGGGAGACGTTTCTGTTGATACCTTCAGACAACGTGGCATACCAAGGCACCAAATGGGAGAAGGAAACAAGATCACTCAACCAGCTCCTTGAAATAGATCTCTCATTTACGATACATAATTTAACAAGCAAAATACCTCCTACTGTTAGGTACTTTAGGCACCAACACAAACTCTTTAACAGGTTATGAAGCACAATTTCCATAACAATCACCAAACAGATCCTAGGAAGCAGAGAGAACCCTTTACATGGCTCTTTGACCCACATAGAGTAGGTAGGCTTTTATCCATCAGTTTGGCACACTAGACTCCACTGTGAAACAGTCCACAAAGCACAACAGAGAACTTGTAAACTCATTCCACAATTTCATCTTACACAGGTATAAAAGGTAAAAAAGGTACATAAAAGGTACGTTTTCAGAAGACAATGCAGAAACTTCCTTAATTAAAAAAGAAAAAAAGGACAATTGATAGTTTCCTAACAGTAAAATGAAAGCATTATATTCTCAAATAACCATTCCTAATCATAAAGCATATTAAAAAATGGCTCTGTTCCTTGTGCACTCAGTGCCTGTAGGTTTTCAGTTGCCTTTTTTTTAAACTCTTTAGCTATTACAGTTTAAACTCTCCTATTCAGTGAACACCATTGAAAAAACTATCCAGATTTCTGATGTGTGTAGCAATACATGCTTTAAAGAAGGGCACGACCTTACCCACCCCATGTGCTGGAGTACCTACCAGGCAGAAAGTTAGAATGGACTTCTCCAGGAAAGCCCCACAGGGAAGCCTTGCATCCCCACAAGACATCAGTTGTGCACTCATGGATCTGTGGAATCCTAAAGAAACTATGAAAAGGCAGCTTTCATAGTCACAGACTCAGAGCTTGAAACCTAATGTCTTCCAAGACAGGGCCCTTTATTTTGTTTTCCTGCATAGAAATGCTGGGAATTTAAAGGAATTTGCCTCCAGAGGAGGAAAAAATATTAAGTTTTCAGGCCTGTACTTTAAATGGATGAGGCAACACTAAGGATGTTGGGAAGGAAAATTCTGAGTACTTATCCTGAAATCCACAATGTAATCTCGTTGCTATGAATACTCCCCCCTCTATAAAGGGATTAATAAGTCAGTTAACCTTCTGGCAGTGACTTTATGAGGCCTATGTCCAAAATCCCTATCCACAAAGACCTTAGCAAGATCTTACATTGCGAAGTCCAAACCAGGTTGCTTTGTAATGGAATATTCTATGCAATGAGATACATGCCTCCATGTTATGACATATAGGTCTACACTATAGCAACTGAGAAACAAGTTTACATGTTGAACAACTGGAAACGAACAGTATTTGCCTCCAGAATTCAGATTCATCTTTAGCTGTGGCAGATATACAATCAGGACATTTCATAACTGCCTTTCAAAACCTTATTACAACTACGCAGTTCAATAGTCTTAAAATAAATAGTGCATCATCAGCTAAGTATTGAAATAAACACTTCACCACTTCACGCATCATCAGCCTCATTTCAGTGCATGGCAGGTCAGCATCATTTTGACTCCAGCCCAATTTCAACAGCACTGAATGCATGAATGCCACATATCCTAGATTAGTTTCACATGGACATTCTCCATCATGAACAAGAGGCAGGAACTTTGCCGAAGACACCTGGGGCTCAGGCAGGATGTTCCAGGAACATTTCGGTATTGCCAGGAAAAGGAAAGAAAAAACAAGAGGTGCAGGAGGAACACCACGATCTAGTACCTTGGCTTGCTCTTAATGCAGAACACTGGCAGTTTTGCACGACGTTCCATAGGAGGCTTTCTGACAATCTATGGTCAGTTTGATTTTCTAGGTTAGGATAATAATTTTTTTTAAGTGAGAAAGCTTAGCTTTTCCTTAAACCCCTGAGGTAATGGTATGTTCTAATATTATTAGGAGGCCTGGCCTTGGTGGGAACACGGTGAGTAAACTCAAACAGGTCATTCAGCATCTATGCATTCGTTTCCCCTTTCTGAAATGGGAATATTGATACCCCTATTCTTAATCTTGTCAATACTTATTATAACTTATGTATAAGTGCTTGGCATTACAAATACAGGTAACTGTTTTGTCCTCTAAATTCTTCCACTTTATTCCTGTATTCCTGCAGTGTTACTAGGTTCACAACGTAATTTTAATTATTTTTCCAGTCTAGCTTTACCTATCTCAAGTTAAATCATCATCATTGGTGACCAGCCTTTTGTCTCAAGTGAAATAATTTTCCGACAGTACTTTTCTCTTTAAAGGTTCGCTTTTTCCTTTCCTGGTTCCCAGGAAGAAGTCATCACATACCTACACAAACACACATAGCATGATCAGGTGAAGCTTAAAGGCAAAAAATCCACTTTGCTCCAACGTATTATTTGAGGAACATTCTTTTAAGTTCAAAAACTAAACCAAAACAAGAAGCAGAATGAAACGGACTCTGTCCAAAACAGCACCTGAAAGAATACGATCTCTACTATGCAAGCCCCCAGATGAAATAAAGCTGGGACATTTTTAGTATACTTCTGTTCATGCAATCATTCTATGATTCTATGATTTTAATATCCATGAACATGACTGCAGGGGCACTGCATGGTCGGTAAGTAGCTGAGGAATCTTCTGAGACAGCTCCCTGGTTATTCTGCTGGCCTTTAGACTGCTCCAGCTAGTCAACAGCTCGATCTCTACTATGCAAGCCCCCAGATGAAATAAAGCTGGGACATTTTTAGTATACTTCTGTTCATGCAATCATTCTATGATTCTATGATTTTAATATCCATGAACATGACTGCAGGGGCACTGCATGGTCGGTAAGTAGCTGAGGAATCTTCTGAGACAGCTCCCTGGCTCCTGCTGGCCTTTAGACTGCTCCAGCTATTCAACAGCTCACTGAAATTCAAGGACTGCTAAAGAAAAAAATAAATTAACACCTTTTCCACTAGACTTGTGTAATCTCTTTGTAAAGGAGTCCTAAGGACAACTAT